>NW_007233111.1:422005-446600 GCF_000164805.1 Carlito syrichta
TTTTGATTTATTGTAGAGATGAGGTCTCGCTGCCCAGGCGGGTCTCGAACCTGCGGGCTCAGGCAATCCACTCATCTCAGCCTCCCAAAGGCGCAGGATTACAGGCTGAGCCACCGAGCCCGGCTACATCTTATTTTCTGATAGGGATTTTCATTGAATTTACCAGACATTCCTCTTGAATAATAAAGGCTGACTTGTAGAACCATTCGGTCATAATTTTACCAATAATAATTAAAAAGGGAATGTAAACTACCTTGACTTTCATAATATAATCTTATAGCATTTATTGCATTAGCACTTGTAAGTGCTATTATTATATACTGTCAAATAATGTTTCTCCAGGTAATTTATAATGCCTTGAATATGGATACAAGGTTTTATACTTCTGTGTCTCTAGAATCTACTAAGCATTTAATATGTATTCTGTGTGTGTGTGTGTGTGTGTGTGTGTGTGTGTGTGTGTGTGAGAGAGAGAGAGAGAGAGACAGACAGACAGAGAGAGAGAGAGGCTGTTAGTCTAAATTCCTATCTCCATCTTTGCAATTGGTTATTGTTGCTTGGTTCTCCTTCCTTAGAGCCTCTCTTCTCCCACTCCATTTCATTTTTCTGGTGTGGTTGTCAAAGAGCTACTCCTCTTCCACCACAAGGATGAGCATAAGGATCAAGTCCGTCAGTCAGAGTTCTCTTTCTCTGGGAATGATATGGTTGCCAGAAGAGAGAAGGGCTTTTCACCAGATCACTAACTGTGAGCATTAGATGAGATAGGAGAGTCTGAGAAACTTGCTTCCATTACGTGGGGAGTGAAGTCATCACAGGAGAATACTGACGTCATTAGGTGTACAAAAAAAATGAATGCCTCCTGCCCAAAAGCATATCTGCTTCTGCACTTTTCTGTAATCTGACCCAGTAAACTGCCCCCCTCCTTTCATGTTTTGCTTAAAGTGATTCTAGCTGGGCTTCTGTTACTTGCATTCTGTTACTATGTTGACTTATACAGTCTCACATTGAGGCAGGATAGTAAGTACAGGAAAAATGTGACCTCTATTTTGTCCTACAAGAAGCTGAAAGCAGTCGCTAAAAAATTGGAAAGCACTTTCAGGGTGTTTATTTCTGGAGTCAGCAGATCAAAGCTGGCCCTCCATCTTCTTGATCACCTGATAACTGTAAAAGGAACATGAGCTTACCACATAACCCAGATGCCCAAATGAAGACAAATCCAAGGCCCTCAGAATTTTTCCCCCTCCCAATCACCTCCCTTAAAGTAGAAAAGATAAAAGCCAGTCACTGAGACCCCCTTAAGGCAGTTTCATTCCAAGACTGTTCTCACTTCCCTCTCTTGGAGTAAGTACTTCTTTTCCTCCCCACTCCCCTTTCCCTTTGAGTGTTTTTTTCACCTTAATAAACTCTTTAGCTTGCCATACTAGTGACTTGTTCTAGAATTCTTTCTCATGCCAAATTCAAGAACCCAGACAAGAATTGAGGTCTCCTTTCTCTCTCTGTTAAAGAGATCTCCTCTCTGGAAGCCACATGATTGACCAGTAAAGATTTGTAATCCACAGTGCCATCTTCTTAAACTCTTCTGCTACTCATATTTATCCAGAGAGAGTGATCGAATGTAAAACTTATCAAAGTTGAACATGACAACAAATGATATGTTTCATTCTAAAATTTAGTGTAACATTTGAACTAAAACTAGCCTGAGGAATAATGAAATCATACAAGAGTATAAAAAGTTTGGTTTACTTTTATTTAAAAGGTGGAAAATATAGCTGAGGATTTGATCCTTAACTAAGAAGTGCAATTGTTTGATAAAAGTAGACTTTACCTTTGTTCTCTGCCCAATTTTTATATCAGTTCAATATTTACTTTCCACACTCCATTGGAATTTGGCAAAAATGGCCAGCAAAGGCCCTGCCTCCTTGAGATGTATATTATTGCACATTAGCCTGTACCAACTGGACTACAGTTAGGAAGTACCCTTCCCCACACACACCTTCTGACAATTATTTTGTATTTCTTCCCAATAAATGGAGAAGGTAAAATTAAATATGGCATAAAGGACGGATGCATGCTAGAAGTTTGGCCATAAGACCATCCAATAATAGAGGTCAGTAGACCCAAAATTACAGCAGGAATTACAGTCTTGCCTAAGGAAGATTTTAGAAGGCAGGCATTTGTTTTGGAGATTTTTGAATGCAGATTCAGTTCTTGATAAATTTCATCCAATACTCCCAGTGGTTTATTTCTGAATTTTTATTTTTATTTTTATTTTTGAGTTGGAGTCTCACTCTGTTGCCCAGACTGGAGTGCAGTGGCCTCTCCTGGCCACCGCAACCTCGACCTGCTGGGCTCTGTCGATTCTTCCGCCTCAGCCTTCCGAGTAGCCGGAATTACAGGCGCATGCTACGACGCCTGGCAAATTTTTTGATTTTATTGTAGAGATGAGGTCTCGCCTGCCCAGGCAGGTCTCGAACCCGCAGGCTCAGGCAATCCACTCACCTCAGCCTCTAAAAGGTGCGGGATTACAGGCTGAGCCACTGAGCCCGGCTATTTCTGAATTTTTAAAAATGCCTACTAAGTGTCATGTATTAGGCTAGGCACAATTGATGCAAACATCTCATGCTTAATTTGTCCTTTGGTACCTATGGATGCCACATGTGTCCCACTCTAATTTTATTCCTAACCTGGGAAACGTATCAGCTTCAAAACTCACTTAAAAATTTATAATTCCCAGTCACTACTCCAAACTCCCGACATAAATAAGATCTCCTATCTCAGCACTCTCTGCACTCTGTAATTACCTACCTACACTTTGCATTTGCCTGTAAAGTAATACTTCACTCTGTATCATACTGCTATGTACTGTATTTGTTTGTCTTCCTCACTTCTCAAAGGCAGATACTTTGCCTTTAACTTGAAATTCCCAGCACTTAGCACTGTACATACCAGCAAATGCTTGTTAAATGAATAAAAAAATACATGAATTAATGACCACATTGTCTCTATTATGAAGCAGCTCACTGTAACTGAGGAAGCAAATAATAAATTGGCTAATTCTAATTAAATATATAATAAAATAAAATCCAAATGGTGAGACAGAACAACATGAGCAGAGATTGTCATTTTCATTTATGCATTTGTCTCTTGATGTCTACTCTATTGTTTGTGCATTGGGGAATGTTTAAAATGTATTGTTGAATGATCTATAAACTTGACTTCTTTAAAAGAAAATATTACTGTACAAATCTACAATGTGAAAAAAATCAATTAAAAAAATGTATTGGCCTTAGCTGTGGTGGTCAAAAAAAAGAAAGAAAGAAAGAAAAAGAAAATCTAAAATAAAATAAGAAAATACTGCTAGTTGCCTACAGAAATTATATTGAGAATTTCTTGACAAGGAGAATCTCCACATAGGACCAACAAAGGCAATAAAGAGAAGACAAGTAATGTCTCTGGGTTATTACAAAGTTGTTTGTAGTGAGTAGATGACAATTGACATGAATATGGAAATTCTAGAGATAGCTATGATTAGGAAACTTCACAAATAGAAAATTAGAAAAGAGTTACAAAATAGCCCTGCTTTCAAGTGTTTAAAATTTCCAAAGACTGGCTGTGTCTGCAGGAGGACTGTCTTGATATTTGATCTCTACATTGTTTGCCTTGACATGTGGTCTATTGGAAGGTTTGTTACTAAGAGTTAAAGTGCAGCATTAAAAAGAAGACACAGAGTTACTATTGATGCTTTTTTCTCAGTTTCTCATCTCAGTCTTTATTTAATCCCTTGTTGTTTCTGACAGGAACCATAACTGCTTAAGTGTTTTACCTGCCTCTAGAATGTCCTTCCATTCATTGTTTTTTCACATGGTAAGAAAGTAATCCTTTATAAATCATGATCAAATTCTAATCTTTTTCTTAAAAAACACTTTTGCCTGCACATACCTCTCAATTGGGGCACTTTGGAGAGTAGGACATGGGTACGCCACACTTTGGGGGAAGTAGGTGAAGCTGTAAAAAAACTACAAGGCCTTTTTGTGGACCTCAGATTCACTCAGTGGCAACTAGTCTTAGTCCCTTTGGGCAGCTATAATAAAAATATTAATCAACCGAGTAGCTCACAAACAAGAGAAATCTATTGTTCACAGTTCTAGAGACTGGGAAATCCATGATCTAGTTGCCAGGAGATTCAGTGCCTGGTAAGGGTCTGTTTCCATTTTCATAGATGTCTGGCTATTCACTGTAACCTCACATGGTAGAAGGAGTCCAAGGAACTCTCTGGGGCCTCTTTTATAAGGACACTCATCCCATTCATGAAAACTCCACCCTTATGACCTAATCATTTCTCAATGGCCCCACCTCCTAATGCCAGCACATTGGTGATTAGGTTTCAACATAAAAATTGGCAGGGATGCAAACATTCAGTTTATAGCAATAGTTTAAAACATTTTCTGAAATGTTAAAATAAATATTATAGTATTATGGAACGAAATATAAAAGTCATAGCACTTTTAGAGATAAAGTGTAAGACCATAAAAGAATGCAAAGCTTTTGATGGAAGCTGTTGTATTTTACCCAGCTCCTCAAGGCACCTATGTAAAAAGGTGGTAAAGAAACATCTAGAGGGTCACTTTTCTAGACTAGTCTCACACTTGTTTTAAGCAGACATACAGATTTTTGTGCCTCCATGACATTGTTTGTGCAGTTTTTCTACCTGTATTTCTTATCCCTTTCTTTGGTCAACTCTTCCTTTTACTTATACATACATTCACTCAGCAAACATTTGATGAACTCCTTGCTGCCAGGTGCTCCCTTAGGCCCTCAGGATGAAGGGATAAAGGGATCCTGCAGAGATTGTGATGAGAGTAGGGGGAGTCATAGGAATACATGAATGAGCATACTAATGACTGGCATTGTTTGCTATATACTTAGCACAATGCTGAACACTTTCCACCTTTCTATTCTATTTTATTCTTATAGCAACTCTGAGAAAAAGTTTTGCCAGCCTTGAAATTTGCCTTAATGTCACACAATAAATGACACTTGTTTCCATGGATTACAATTAATTACTTAGCCAGAAATGAAACACAAGTTTGTTTGATTCTGAATTATTACTTACTTCCCATTTTGATATGTGACCTTCTAGCTCCAACTTAAGTATTTATCCAATCTCTTTTTCTTCTCTCAACATTCACTATTTAAAGAATAATTACTTTCTCCCTCACATGTGTTCCTATATTCTTTATTAACATGTATTCTATTATTGATATTTATTTATATGTTTCCTGTCTCACTATGCTGAGGAAGCCCCCAGAGCAGGTGCCATCTTGAATCTATGATGTCGTACTACCCTGGTCTGGCACAGTAGATCTGCTGACCATGGCAGGAGAGCCTGGCCTCTGTGGTGGATGAAGCACACGAAAACTTTGCTGAGATCACACCTGACTGCTCACAGGCTTTATGGTGTGCTTTGTTTGGCCTAAAGGGGGTTCAAAAGCAGTTTTTAAATGAGATAATCAACTTTTAAAAATGAAGAATCTACCTTGAATTCTGAATTTCCAGCTTCTTTTTTAAAACTGGAAAACTTGTGACCATTAATTGGTACAGAATTTCTGCCTGACCATAATTAGCTGAAGCTGAGTGGCTGTCATCTGCTTTAGAGGTGGTCTGCACTCTACAGTTTGCCACAGTCCCCACTATTCTTGCTGTGCTACTTTGTTAACTTTATTTGTTTATGCCACTTGCAGTGCCCTGGCCCTAATGTTTCCAACTTATCTTTTGTATCTTTTCAAGTCTCTTAATTTCTATATATTCACATAATGGTTAGCATCTATAAGTAATGGAATCTATAAAATAAAAACAATTGCAAGTGAACTATAAAGCTATGAAAATCATGTCAATGCAACATGCGTAACAGTAGACTATTCATTTACCAGTAATATACCTGTTTTTACAAAATATAAGTTAAGAAAAGTGAAATGGCAAAAATAGAAAACCTTATTAGCATAAATATTAAAAATATATAGTAGGAATGCTCTCAAGAATGGCATGTATTTCTCATCTCAAATAAATATAGACTGCACAAGTCTATTTGAAACTTATTCGTAGTCTTTCTGTAGCTATTTCAGCTCACACATCAGAAGCTATTTAGAAACAGTATGACAGTGTTGTTTGTAGTGATTACAATTACATAAAAACTGTATTAGTTCAAAATCATCAATGCTTGGGCTACAGAATGTGGGCAAGTTTAGTTTATATTGTGCACAGTTTATGCAAGGATTCACTAAACAAATATACTAACTATATTGTTTGTAAAAGAACTGCTTACTTGACAAATTGTAGAGACATGAATTCCTAACAATGTAAATGCCTTGTAAGCAAAAGTTAGGCACTGCTTAGGTTGGTATAATAAGCAGAAATAATTTTTATCTATTCTTTGAAGCAGAACTCTTGCTAGACAGCACCTTTTTACCCTAGTCAAGTTGCAGTATTTATTTGAAAGCAATAAGCTATTGTGTATAAAATGTATTGTTTTACTCTGTCTTTTCCTCATCTTAGACAGCTCTTTCCCCCCAAGTCGACAGACTTAGATCTGACTTTGTTAAGTAGAGTGAGAGCTGAAAAGGAGGTCAAAGTTAAGAGTAAATCCCAGTTAGTCTCCTAAAGCTACAATAGACACATTCATTATACATATGTATTTTAAAACATGCTTTAATAATGTGAGAGTTGGCAGTCAAACAATGTGTCCAAACATGATGAATAGCAGGTTAGCCACTTCTACAACAATAGGAACAACAATGCCAAGATAGCCCACTTTTGCTTCGTCTTGTAATAGATAAAAACACAGTATATAGCTTTATTAATCATTTACATTAAGGAGTCACCCAACATCTCAAGATAAATAGGAGTACAAATAAATGTCTTACCTCTATTTGATAGTCATTGATAAGAAAAAATATGTGTCTTATGGTGCAGAAGACAACCTAAAAAACAGTCAAAATTTATAGGAAACTTGTGTCCTACCTGGGTAACTTTCTCTGTCACATTGTGTGTTCGATCTTTAACCTTGGGTGCAATAATGGTTTTATCTGAAGAAGGAGGAGATGTATTCTTTTTCTCAGTTTTGACATCTGAAAAATTCAGAGTGAGCTGTGGAATCTTGTTAATGGTGCTGTATTTGTTGAGGTTTGAATCAGATGTAGATCCCAGAAGGCTTGACTTGATATGATTAAAAGGCCCTAAAAAAATTGGAAAGTATTTGTAAGAGTAACATAAGAAGTAGAAGGAGATGGTTCTGAATGCCCTGCTAATAATCCATGACCAATGTGACCCTGATTCTAGTGTGACTAATTGCCGCCAGCTGATACCTGAGCACAGGGCTTAGGGTCACTTTCTGCCACTTAAAGTGACATGTGAGTGTCTGAGGATAAGACTGGGTCCTAGGTTTGCACTTAGAGAGCAAATGGCTGCTTTAGCTTCTAATTGGCTTCTTTCGTTCAAGGCTGGAATAAAAGAAAAAAGTCTATTCCTTATTATGGGACAAATTCTACCTCAAAGTTTCTCATGAATTTCATTTTATAATCTGGAAGTTATTCAAGGGAGGCCCTATTTGTAATTAAAGTGATGTTGGCCATGACATTTCTGCTTTAATGTGTGTTACTTCCCTCTCTGCATCACTGAGAAGTGACAAGCCAGCAATATTCATATGCTTCAAGGTATATACTACATGAGATGTTCCAGGAATGTCTAAAAGAATTAAATCCAGATGAAGAAATTATAGATATAGCTAAGAAAAGCAAAAGGTCATGTGTGTGTGTGTGTGTGTGTGTGTGTGTGTGTGAGCTCGCGCGTGCACGCTCTATTGCAAACTTTAGGAATCTGTGTGAGATTTTTAAATATTTTCTTTCTTTCCTCCCATTTATATTCAAAACTTATGTTCTGAGAAAAAGAAGAGCCCACTATAAAAACCACACAAGAAGAATGCTCTGGCAAACTTAACTTACAGTAGAAGCGACCCTAGCTAGGTAATAGGCCATCTACAGTTGGTAGTACCTGGTTACTTCTTGCATTCTTTTTCTACAAAGATAATTGGCAAGGTGACAAGATACCTGGTTTCCTTGTTGAGGGTAAGTAGACTACTGTGTATGAAATGCTCTAAGGAGTTTCTTGTGCAACAGGTAATATTACTTATATATTATTTAGACCTTAAAAATTAACAGGAAAAAATTTATGAAATTCCTGACCCCTACCATCTTTGTGATTCAGAGAGTGGTTAAAACATACAAACTGCACGAATAAACTTGTTAGCCCATATATTTTTTTCCTGTTCAAAATGAAGTTAGCGTGTCTTATGGATCAAAATGTATTTTAAGCACCCACCCTGGTATAAACACTTCAAAATTAGACTTACAGATTGTATATTTTTAACCACAAAAATCAATCAATTCAGGTCATATATAATGCTAAGCAAACAATGGCCATTATATTGTTCATAGTCACTGTGGGGAAAAATTAAATTTGTTATAAAAGTTTGTTTGATTATTATTAAAGTTTGAAGTAATTTAAATAAAATTTTCATATATTTGACAAATACTGTGTTTCTTGAGTTGCATTTCTGCTCATTCCCTGAGTCTTAACTATGATGATCACCAAGTCCATGCAGGTGCAAAATATTAACCGCTCTGAGCATTTATTGCTTTGTATGTTCTAATTTGCAAGTAATCCTCACTTTTTTTTCTACTTATACAAAGATAAAAATAAGAGCCAAAGTGGTAACAAATTAATCTGGCCTTCATATCAGCCTCTGACAGAAACTGCATTCTTCATATCTCTGTAGATGTCTCCAGACCACACCACTAATTTATTATTGTAACATATATCAGATAGTATTTCCCTTTTTTGTAGCATTCTATGGCTACATTACAGGCATATATCTTAATATTTAAAATCCTTAAATTATACTAGAACTTCAGATTTCGTAGATACTGTCTTTTCCTCAACTCTAATGTCATATTTTAGTCTCTTAGGTAATTTAACTACACAGAGGGATATTGACAAGAGATTATGGATGGTAGAGCTCAGGTATATAGTTAAATTGTATTTAAAAACTTTAAGTCCATCTTTCAATTCTCTTTCTATGTCATCTTTCTCTGTGTTGGATTTCTGTAGCACATTGTCAACAGAGTTGTTTAAAATTTCGGGTAAAAACACAGATCATGTATTATGTGAATAGATTAAAATACCCTGTTAATACATTTTTTTTTTTTTTTTGAGTTGAAATCTCACTGTTGCCCAGACTGGAGTGCAGTGGCCGCTCCTGGCCACTGCAGCCTTGACCTGCTGGGCTCTGGCAATCCTTCTGCTTCAGCCTTCCAAGTAGCTGGAACTACAGGCGCACGCTACCACGCCCGGATAATTTTTTGATTTATTGTAGAGATGGGGTCTTGCCTGCCCAGGTGGGTCTCGAACCCGCAGGCTCAGGCAATCCACTCACCTCAGCCTCCCAAAGGCGCGGGCTGTAAATACATTTTAATTGCCCTTGTGACCAGATCCAATAACTCCACAAAATTGACTACACTTATATAAGCATGTGGTCTTGACTATGGTAGTACTTCACACTAAGGGGCACTTGTGGGGGTGATTTTTGGTTGTCACAATGATGGAAAAATTTAAATGTCACAATTCTCTCCCCTTAAAAAATTGTCCTTGGCCATTGCCAGGCTATTGTGGTCACTACCTTGCTAAGTTATGGTGTGGCCATGTGCTCTTTGAGCTATGGCCTGGTCATGTTTACTGGCTTTGGCCTCCTCCCCTACCTTGGGGAGACGAATTTCCTTGCTCTCTCTCTCTCTCAAATTTATGTTCTAAATAAACTATATTTTCTAATCTAAAAAAAAAATTGTCCTTTATGTTCCAAAGGCATTCATGTAGGTGAAAAGCCTGTATAATATTCTGAGCTTTAAACCTGTTTCACATATAAGCTGCATAGTGTGCTTTTAACATATATTGAACCTACAACTTTACGTAGAGGGACGATTACAGATTTTGTTTAGAACTTTATAAAAAATTGTTCATTGTTTTGGAAAATTATGCTGCTTAGAGATATACTTTCTGTGACATTTGGGTAGTAAATACCAAATTTCAGAGTTCAGGTTACAGTCTGTTTGTAGCTGTCATCTGCAAGCATGCAAGCTAAGAGAGCTGAGTCTTTATCAGTGTTGGGACCACACATTATTGAATTTGCAGAGAATTACCAGAATCACACTAAAAATCTTAAAATTTCTTTAAAAATGTTTTATATTATTATCCTCCTATATATACTAAATGATGTGACATAATAAAAATAAATCCATGTCTTAAAAACTAAGCACTTGTAATCACTTATTTGTTTTGAGATTACCTGTTGGTTTTCAATCTCATTCTTGTAACTTCCCAGATATCTGCGACAACTTCTCTACAGTGTCTTGATTACTGTTTTGCTTTCCAGTCTATTTTTTATTACTTAAGGCATATGGTCTGCAAGACTTTTTTTAAGTATTAGAGGATGACTATGTGCCCTGACATCTAGTGGAATTCCTTTCTTCTGTGTCATTCTTTGCTATTGCATTTTTTTTTTTTTTTTTTTTTGAGTTGGAGTCTCACTCCGTCGCCCAGACTGGAGTGCAGTGGCCGCTCCCAGCCACCGCAGCCTCGACCTGCTGGGCTCCGGCGATCCTTCTGCCTCAGCCTTCCGAGTAGCCGGAATTACAGGCACGCGCTACCACGCTTGGCTAATTTTTTGATTTTTTATTGTAGTAGAGATGAGGTCTCGCCTGCCCAGGCGGATCTTGAACCCGCGGGCTCAGGCAATCCACTCACCTCAGCCTCCCAAAGGCGCGGGATTACAGGCTGAACCACCGAGCCCTGCTTGCTATTGCATTTTATCACTTACATATCATTTTGAAATTACAGTTAAAAGCAAAGGCCAGCTAACTTGTGAGAATATCATACTTCTTTATTTTATCTTCCATTTTTCTTGGCATATTATTTGTAATTTAATTTTGGTTATTTCCCACTTTTAAAATTCATGTATAAATAAGTCTGATCTATAATTATTGACTCCAGTGGTGGTTTTTCTTATGTTGACCCACCCATATTTCTGCTCTATCATTTTACCTGACACCTAGATGGCATGTTTTCTCAGGTACTTAATGCTTTTAAAGTCAAATTTTCTTCATATGTCTGATTATTATATTATCGTCTAGTGTAGTTATATTTGAACACCAACATAATGACATAAAATTTTCATCATAAACTTCTTTCCTTTTATCTCTTCTTTATATTACAGTTAAGGAATCATGTTGCTCTTTTAGAAATATCTGATAAATGAGTATAACAAAATATTTGTTTAAACAAGGAGACATTGTGTCTGAAATGATTGAAAAACTGGTTGATACAATGCTATACTCAGATTTGGCCTCAGAATCTGCATCTTCATTGCAGTCACTACTTTGGCTTCTTTTATTTACTGATGAAAAACCTATTAAACTGCTACTCTATCTTTTTAGGTTCTTAGTCTTAAAGAGTTAATCTAGATTTTCTTTTAAATCTATACCTTTAATGAATTCAGCAAAACTTAAAATATTACTTAAAATAACATGCATGCTACTTAATTTATAATTTATTTCATCTTGTATACAAAAGTCATTATATTTCTACTCATTTCAAAGCAGATGGTTTCATATAGAAGGTTTTAGAGTCTGCAAGATGATCACTGTTGGCTTAGGTTCTTCTAAAGCCATCTAAATTCAAATTTAACGAATCTGACATTTTAGCTAAGGTACGTATTAACAATATTCTTATTTCACCAGTTGTAAACCTAAGCAGACAGATTATGGGGCCAAAAAGGACTAGAAATCAGAAGACAGGATTTCCTACCTCCCAGGTCTATATTCAGAGAGCCCTTGGTTGAGGATTTAAGGTGAAAGGCAGCCTCACTGAGAGGGATCATGAACAGGTGGGATTTAGGATTCTAATGAAAGAAAGGAGAATAACCTGGAAAACAAATAAGTGCATTTAAAGGAAAAGAATGGACAGAAATAAAGGGAAATAAGAGATCCATTAGAAAGGGATGTAAAACTCAAAGGTATATAGGAGGACTTGTTCTTCAAGAGAAACATTTACAAGATGGGTGACCAGATTAAATTTTTCAATGTATTAGGAGAAGACAGAAAACAAGTGACCAAGTAGCCTAAATCAATAGCTGGATAATGCTTTAATATATTTCAAGTGTCTGATTAAATATAAATCAGGTTAGTTTTTAACTACAAAGAAATATCCTACATTTAAACATCAAGCTAAAGGCTAAAGCAACAACTGGGAAGAATTTTAGATTAAAGATATTTCAAATTTATTTAATGAGGCTATTTAAATTTATCATGAGCTATGAGATGCTAAAGGAGAATATATTCTCTTTCAGATGGTGTTAAAAATAGAGCTAAGGGCATCTGATAGGTTTTAAAAAATAATGCTATTTGTAAAATATCATTGTTTTTGAGGACCAAATGTGGTATGAAAGAAGAAAATCAAAAGGATTAAGGTTAGGTTTAAATCATTGGGTCTCTGTACAGTATTTATTAGGGCACTGAGTTTATTTAGCTAAACTTTACTAAAACCCAAATTGCTGAAGGGCCTTAACATTAAAGAAAATGCAAATGCATTGTTAATAATTAAACTTTGTGAAAGAACACTGTCAATTATCAAACTGCAACCAGTTAAGCACATATAAATATATGTATATATATATGTGTGTACATATATATGTGAGTCATCAAATTATTTGCATTCAATATATACATTGTTTGTTTCAGTGCATGACATCTGTCACCATTAAAAATTAATTTGCAAATCCATACCCGATCTCAAGATACTGGGTAATGACCAATGTAGACTATGAGAAACAAGTTATATCATATCAATTTGTTTCATTGATGAGTTATGTAGGTTTCATGGCTAGAGAACAGGTGAAATATATAACCAATTTTGAGAGTGGTTTTATTTTTGACTCATGACAGAGTCATAGACAAGCTGGAAACTGAACATACCAATGCCAGAGGATGTAGGGTTACTTGATGTTGGGAGCTGGCCATGGAGGCCCACTGAGCCTTAGGGATCAGGAAGGGCTGTTGACCCCAAGACCACTAGGATGCGTTCGGGAGCCTTTGACCCCATTTCCTACCCCTTTCTACTCATCAGTAACCAGATTAAGCTCCTGTGAGCTCAAAACATAAAACTCTGAGATCGGGACAAACACAAGCTAACTTTAGAAGCTCATTGCTCCCATTCTTCCACAAACTGCAGTTTTGGCTTTCACACAACTTATAATTCAAACTCGTGTCACATCTAAGAGCCTTAGTATTGGTCACAGGCTTCTGGGTCATGATTTTAGGATTTATTGAAGTTGAATAAGGTGTAAATTGTAGAATATAGTTTTAGAAGACAGCCATTTTGTTGAAAGAATGCAGCTGGGTTACTTGCAGGTAGCCCACTGTGAACCTTGGGTTGGGCCACATTCCAAACATTCTAGGATGGGCCACTTTCGTTTGTAAAGTCAATACTTAAGCTTCTACAGAATTGTTTAACTTGGCATAAATCAATCAGCTTAGGATGAAAAAGGTTTATAGAATATGTCAGTCATGGATTAGGTTATCCTTTGTTCTGGGATTTTAAGATTATCATATGAAAAGGGTTTAAAGGCAATCATTGATTAAGTTTTCATGGATTAAGGTTTCTGGTGGGTGGGGGATGCCCCTCCCACATCTGACTTTGTGTATAAAAGATCCGTTGTAATTCCCAATAACTCTCATTCGCTTCTGCACTAGACTGGAGTCCAGTCTCTTTCTTTCTCTCTTCTTCCCCCCAATAGCTGACGCTGTCTCCACCTTTGGAGTACCCTGAACCCGGCTGAAGCTGGTCTCTGGCAACTTGAGATATTAAGGGGGTAGAAGCACTAGAGAGGCAAAGTTGTATTCATTACTAAGTACAGTAAGTAAAGTAAATTTTTATTGATGACTTGGAAAACAAAATAGGCAAGTCACTAAGTCTGAAGTGAAAATTAGCTTATGACTGATTGAAGTAGAATTAGATATTCCCCTCACATATGACAAAAGTTGATAAAAATTTATAATACAAATACATGTATTATATGTAAAATTTATTTGAAATAGCTATTCAACTCTTTGATACTAGGTTACACTTATAAAAAATAACTCTGAAGTGTTATTTTAAAGAGTCAGAATGCTAAGAAAGTTTACTAAAGGGAAAGAAAATTGATCCTAAGCAAGAAGAATAACTGGAAATTATTTAGTTTTAGAAGAAAAGACTGAGTACCAATTTGCTGTCTTTTTAACTGTGATATTACATCCAGATCAGTAGTACCCATCTAGTATCATTGTCCATGGGAGATAGATGAAAGAAAATAAAATTACATTTCAGTAAGAAGGATTTAGATGAGCTCTTTTTGTAACAGGCACTAAAACACAGTCCCCATCAAAAGTTAAAGAACGTCTTCCTCTGGAGATAAAGATGCCTGTGCCCTCTGAGCAAGGAATTTAGCCAGTACTTTTCCTGAAGGAAATAAACCTGATGATCTCGAAGACCTTTCACATACATTTCTGAATTATTTATTTTATTTTGGAAAAACAAATTTTGGGAGGTTGAATTAAGTATTAAAATAATTAATTGTAATTATGCATTTTGTACACAAAACAGTATAGAAATCTGTCTTTTTAAAAATCTTTCATTTAAATTTAGTTTAAGAGCTTTGGCAAATGTACAAAACACACTTAATGTATTGACCTGTATCTAATTAGTATATTAATGGTTCTGTGAAAAATCTGAAAGAGGTAGATACTTAAACATTGTTAATAGTTTTCAAAATCAGAGACTGGAAAAACAATGAAAGCTTTGCAGTGTATATTTCCATTAAATTTTTGTTAAGTTTCCAATTTTTTTTCATTTGGGGGCTATAACTTCATAAATATTAATATATCAAAAACTATGTACAGATTCATAGTCCCAATCTGACTTGGATGGTTCTACTATATACCTTGAAATGTGATTGTAAAATTGATATAAATTCTGAAATCTATGTAAGAAATAAATAATATTTTTTATTAAAAGGCTGTTGCTATTAAAAATAAGAAAATTGAGAAAAAGGGACTGAAGATGAAATAGATTAATTAATGAGACTAAAATAAAATCACTGTAGTTTGACAAATGTATGAACTACTGGTTTGGCAGATAAGCAAGTCCAGCTTTCTATTGCTTGAGAAAAATTAGGTTCATTCATCATTGCATTAAAAATCACTAGAAAATTAATAAATGTCTACTAATTTATTGCTAAATCTTAAATCCTAAAGCTAATTGTCAAGAGCTGTCTGTATCCTAGTTCTTGAGGTTACATTCTGAATTATGCTAATTCAAACCACCACATGCAGTTGACACTAATTTGCTCCCTTTTAGAAATCACAGTGGACACCCCCCCCAAAAAAGAATAATCATCTAGATAAATCCCATCCCATTATTGGGGTCACCTGCATAGACCCTTTTGAAGGGCTTACAAAATAAAGTTAGGGTGGGGTCAGGGTAGGGGAGACCACCATAATTTCTCTTATTTTCAAATTACCCTGGGCTACTGACCAGAAAACATCTTTGGTCTCTAGTGATAACAGTCACCAGCTCTTAATTATTAAGGGAAGCAATTGAGAAATCAATATACAAAACTACATAGTGATCAGAGCACCAGTGACATACAGAAAAGGCCAAAACAGTGAATTCCAAGTATGACAGTTACTGGTGGAGGCGTGTTCATGCAACGCACATGCACAAAATGAGTCACCATCACCATTTGCACACCCACAGCAGCATGCATGGCCTACGTTAAGAGACCAAGCCCAAACACTTTTCAATTTCGTGTGGATAATATGGCTATATTTTGTGATGCTTTTATCTATTATGATATAGTAGAAAACAAAAGTGAATTTCAAATTTTTAGCCCAATCCAAATGTATCCAGAATATTCCCAGTTAAACATTACCCTATTAGAGCTGTAGGTCATGCCAGTGATTTCATACTAATATAGAGCACAATTTTAAATGATTAAAATGTTATATCGAGAAATAGAAAATGACTATCATGCATGTACAGTTTACTACTACAGTAAGCTTAAAACCATACCCCCTGCCATCCAGGAACGTGAAACTAGTTTTAAGGAAACAAAAGAGGAACAAGTGAAGTGATGCTATCATGTAGCATTATGCTTGTTTTATTTCATCTTGTATTCAGTTTTGTTTTGTTTTTTCATGAAATAGGCTTATGTGCCTATTTCACACTGGAATATATTTAGCTTGATATTTGTTTCTTTCCAAATGATATAAATATTTAGGAAGTGCTCATTGTCAACCTAGGCTTATACTTCTTGCAGGAAAAAGGAGTTCATAATCATTTGGTGACACAGCAGAAAAGTCACAATGTCTCTAGCAAAACCAAGCTGTGATGTCTCCACCAGGCACTTGGACTAGCTAAGGGCAGCATGAAGATGTTGCATTGAACAGGGCATTCAGCAGGCAAGTTAGCATGCTGAGTAAAGGGGCACTTGGAGCGTCAGATGGTGAAATTCGAGTCTGTACATTACCTTTGACATTGCGACCATTGTCTGTGTTGAGCATATAAGGATAAAAAAAGAGAAAAACATAAAAAGACTAAAATTATATGATATACACTGAGTTACCTTTATAAACACAATCAGAGATAATGGGATGTCATGATGGAAAATTTATCTTTGATTGAAATTAACACAGTGTACTAGTCAACTAAATAAAATGCACATACTAAAAATAATGTCACAATACATGTCCTTGTTTAAATATGTGAAATATTCATCTCAATTTTAATAAATTCCAAGGTATAGATTTTATAACTATGACAGTTTAGAGAGACATGCCTGCAATTGTGACACACACTTTCAACCTTGTCAGAAGCAATTTTGGTGTCTCCTCAACCATCACGAAAAATATACTCAAAGAAAAGACTACACAACATTTTGAATGCTAAGTAATTTTTTAATATACATTAACCCGTATGTTAATAAAAAAAATGTTTCTAAGATAACAGTTTCCTTTTCTTTTTTTCCCTCTCTTTTTTTTAGAGACATAGTCTTGCTATATTGCTCTGACTGAACTAGAACTTCTGGGCCCAAGCAATCTTCCTGCCTTCCTTCTCAAGTATCTGAGAATACAGGTGGCAGCCACTGTGCCTGGCTCCAACTTGCATTATTAAACACAATTTTATTAACTGCCTCCTTCCAAATAGTTTTCAATGTATATTTTGAAAATAGCAAATATAACTGAAAGAGTCATCCTTAGGCAAAAATAATTGCAATAAATTAGTGAGTTAAGACTTTAAAGAGCATGTAGATATTTTTATGTTGTCACAATACACTCAATTGTAATAACTAGAACATTTTGAAAATTTATTCATAATAAAATGGGTTATATTCAAACCTGAGGAGTGCATTTTCAAATTTATTTTGAGATCAGCAATCTAAATGTTGAATATTTGCTACTAATAAAATATGTATTACTGACTTAAAATAAATTTCATGGTCATATCAAAACCATTCAAATATACCCAAGATTTGAAAAATCTATTCAACATTTACTGACATCTATGCTAACACTGTGTACATTTAAAATTTTGGCATATGTTGTAATTGTTTCAAAGCTTAAAATTGAAGTAGTTTAAATATTGTGGCATAGCGAGTTGCTACATTATATATTATCTTGGACAAAGTCACACAAATACAGTTGTGGCCTTAGAAGACAACTCTCCCTCCTTAGGAAAATCACAAAAACCAAACAGTGATAGTGGAAGAGATCTTGATTACACATAATTAATTTATCCATTAGAAGCTGGGATGGGTCCAAAAACCACGAGTAAGGTAACAACGGCTTGCAAGTAAGTTATAAATTATAAGTGTACTCACCAAATCAAGAAATTATACACGAAGATTTACAAATTCCAAGAAAACTACCAAAAAGTTACATTATATAGTTAATGCTGCTTTGACATTCCAAGACAGAGTGTACAGCTTGTGCACTGGTACTAGCTGAGATCTGCTTGTTATTCCTTTATGATGAAATAAGTGCAGAAATTATTTAGAATAATTTGTAGCAGTTTGACAGAATCATTTCATGTTTGTTGAATCTAATAATAAAACAACTGGGATTTATATTTTATATGTCAATTTTCTTAAATTTCATTTCTCTCATAGTGCATTTTTATTGCACTTAAAAAAGTATCGATTTTTTCATCACAGATGGTTTGAAGAGTGTAGTTCTAAGGTACTCAATAATGTGGACGAGAGTATAATGTAAATGAGAGGATAGTGTAAAATATTATGTACTAATGTATCTGCAAAATATTTAAAGTTCTGAAAAGATAACCTGCATAGGAGGAAGTTTCTTTATTTGAATGAAGAAATACTAATCTGAATTCAAAATTTATTGCATGTGGGATTTAACTTGTTAACCAGTTAAAATGAAACTCAGTTTTAAAAGTTTTTCATTTTCCCTTATTAATGGTTCCATTTCTAAAATAGACCAAATTATATAGTCTTAGGAAGTATAGTTCTTTCCATGCTAATCAGTGATTTTGTAGCTAAAATTGTTCTAAAGCTGAATTACAAAATACACTCTGAACTGATCAATCTATAGTCACACATTGACTATAACATTTGCAAGAAAGTCATACATTTTCTGAAAATAGCTTAGTTTGAGTGAGGGAGAAAACTTGATGATCTTAGCACCAAGCGTTTATGTATAGTACCTATACTGAGAAATCACAAAACATTAAATTTTTATCTCCCATAATTGTAACAGTAACTGTGTACCAAATGGAAACCATGTAAATTAAAAACAATGAAATTAAAATACTATCTAAACTACCCAGCACAGGTACTAGCTTAGTCTACACCATGCACTGATTATGTATCCTCATATTTACTATTTCTGAATGTTATTATACTGCTGTTTTTACAGAACTCAGGCTTTTTCTAGGGAATCTCTGTAAGGACAATCTCTTAGAAGTCAGTATGGTTGCTAAAAATGACTATACTAACTTGACTAACTAACTAAGTCATGTATTGGTCATTTGAATTACCATATTGGATTTATTACTGCTGTTCAGCCATAGGGTCCACTGATCAAAGATCAAATTATAGAGGTTTCATTCTGTCAGAAAATATTGAGCCCACCATTACTAAGTGGTATAAGGCCTTAGATAATTATTCAGTTTAGGAATTGGCCTTGATTTTACTTCCCTTTTTCCTTTTGACCTTCTTAGGCCTCCAGATAAAAATGGATGTGCTAATTGCTCATGTACCTGTTTCTGAGATATTGATTTCTCTTTCTTTGAACTTTCTTGCTGACTCTTTTTTTTTCCACCTCTTCTGCATGCTCTACTTCATTGTGCCCCGTAGATAAAGATCCCTTACATGATTCAGTCCTAAGGATTCTGTTTCAATTCAGAGTATTATGGAGCATCTTACTCAAGATTTCCTGATGTGTGTGATTTTGGAACATAACTCATGAGCATAGTCCTTTGAATGTCACACCAACTTTTACTGAGTATTGGCCATGAAGTAAACAATGGTGCTCGATACTAAGGCTGCAGAGTTACATATTGCCAGAACTCCTGTGCTAGGGGAGCTCACTGCAACATCATCATTTGCTTGCATATCTGATGAAAATGACTGACATATACTATGCACTAAATATAGAATTTAATAAACAGTATACCATATGTAAATGTTGCTTTGCACAGTCAGGTGTAAAATCATTTAATTCTTCTGGTTTGGAAAGGGGAAAATGGATCCCTGCCTCTGAGCAGCAGTGGGAGGAAGGACAAAGTGGGGAAAAGTATTCTAGGCAGAAAAAGTAATGAAGCAAGAAAACACACGATACATTTCTGGGAAAAGGCAAATTACATTGTGCAGGTGTAAAACAGAGTGTGTAGTAGGAGAGTCTTGCAGGGGGTAGAAATGAGGCTAGAAAAATAACTGTGATCTGCTGACAACATGCCTTGTACCCCATACTGAGGTTTTATGTTTTAAAACTAGCAGTATCACGGACAACAGACCTCTCAACAACTTATGGGAGTTGGAAAAGTGGGACGGGTGTGCTCATGCAGCATCCTCTGATTTTCAGACTCCCTGGAGAAAGTTCCATGACTCTATAGACTTGTCTCTTATGACAAGTTTTCAGAGGAGCAAGAGCAAGGGAGGAAAAACATTGAGTGGATTTGACTGTGGATTCTGGAGACAAGCAGTCCTGAGTTTGAAGCCAGACTCTGACATTTGACTAGCTCTATAGCCAAGGGCTGGTTGTTTATTTAATATGTTTAAACCTCAGTTTCCTCATCTATAAAATGGGTTTTTAAAACAATTGCTAACTTAAAGGGTTGTTATGAGAAATAAATGAGAGCTAATGCATGTCAAGCACTTACATTGTCTCAGACATAGTAAATAATCAATGTTATCAATTATTGTGTTAATGAAAAATTGTTTCTGTCATTGATTTTTAAGCATTCGTACTGGCTAATATAAGTGTCTGCATCAAAAGACCAGGGAAAAATAAATTCTGACTTTGCTTTTTAAGTGGGTTTTAGTTGAGATCATAACTTTCAGAATTTTTTTTCCTCCTAAGCTTCCCCCTCCTTCTGTGTATCCCATACACCTGTCAGCTTATAGCTTCCTGGTCACTCAGCATATCACATTTCATATGCTGCTCCCTTTGGAAAGAGTCGGTCAATGAAATAGTCCTGTGATGTTACGCCATTCTTTCTTCCCAGGGCATGATCATTTGCTAAGTCTGGCAAAATTAATTATGCCTGAGATGATAGTGTTCATCACCTAAGTACATCTCACAATAAGTATTAATTAATTAACATTCCATGAAGTAGGCAGATAATGGTTATCATACTATTTCAGAAACACAGACAAAGAAGCTAGGAGAAGCCAAATTATGCACTGGGTTCAAAGAGGAAATCAGTGAAAACTCATCATGTAGGACTCACATTTTTAAAAGCCTTTAATCACATTTCTTTCCCCAAGGCATAGATTAATGTTGAAATTAAAAAAAAAAAACCAGTATGGAAATAACCTTTTATTACCCATGAACAAATGTTTCCAAATTTTTTAAAAAAATCAAACATACCTTCACTGGCATGTCGGTCTCTAAATACGTTCTTGGGGTGGATGCTGAATCCTTCTATATCATGAACTGAAGATGCTCTCCGTATGCTACAAAGGCTTTCCCTTGATCTAGAATGGGTTAGCTGGGAACTTGACTGCAGCATGTCAGGGTAGAGTCGGTCCCATTGCCTTTTGGGAGAGGAATGGTCAAGAGGTCCAGATATATTCACCAAGGGAGAGCATTTGCTGGGCTGTATCAAAGCTTTTGTATCATCTGCTTCTGAGGGGCTGCAGCTCTCTTTTGTAGGAGACTTAAAGTGCTTCATAGCTACTGAATCATCACTGTGTTTAGATGAATCGATTACTACCACATCAGGGTCTTCTTGTGGTAAGGACTGCTTTCTGTAAGTGAGAACTCTCAGACCAGGGAACTTGAACCCAAAAAATTTCCCTATAAATGGAGACAGGAAAGAGATTATTATAAGATACATGATAAAAATAAACAAAAGCTGAGAGTAAGGCATAAAATGTTACACATATCTCAAAGTGTGGTTGATGCACAGTAGGACAGCTAAATATAATCTTTAAAGGGTAGATGTTAAAAATTAAAATCTTAGCCAATACATATAAACATTAAAATATTAACTATATAAAAACTCACTAGTAGTAAAAACTGAAGACTAAAATGAGAGGATCATATTATTTTTCCCATCTTTAGCAGTAAATGAAAAGAAAAACATAACATCTAGTGCTGGCAAAGAATGCTGGAAAACATTCTGACACTTTGGTGGTGGGATTGCAGATCTACAAACTCTTTGGAAAGTCATCTGATAACATCTATTAAAATGAAAAAAAAAGTACACTTTTCAATGAACTCAGCAATTCACATGAAAGATATCACAAAGGCATACAAACTAGAAAAATCTGATATCCATTAGAAGGAGAATGGTTGCAAAAATTATGATACTTTTATATTTTGGAATTTTATGAAATTCTTTAAAAACTAGAATATGCATATGCTTTGATTTAAAGGTTGTTCAGATATAGTGTGAAGTTAAAAGCAAATTTCAATTCCATGTGTTTACATTATTTTCATTAAAAATGACAAAAGTCTATATTTGTTCATATAAGTTGTATGAAAAGGATGTGAAAGAACATCCAAATTTTTAATGATGATTAGTTCACTGGGTAGGTTTGGAGGTATAATGTATTGCATTATTCCTTATTTATCTCTATTGTTTATTACATCAAGCATGCATTCTTTTATAAATTAAAAAAACTAATAAAATAATTAAAACTCTTACCCTCTCCCAAAGAAAATTAAAACAAAAACAAACATACAAACAAACAAAAAAACAGGAAAAAGCATCAACACATAATCTGTTATCCAAGGCTTCTCTAAGTATTGTTTACAAGAAAATGCAAATTTCATCATTTCCATTGTCAACGAAGTAGTCTAGGTCCACATCATTCCATGGCATTATTACTATACTTTAATTTTCTAGTCAATCAGCTTATGTCTTTGGTCTACAACATTATATACCTTCTTATATCCTTTAAATGTCATTGGCACCATTATCTTTAATATATTTACTATGAATTTCTCCTCAAATCATTGAAGATAGTTCTAAAACATGGAAGAACACTCTCAGAACTCATAAACTTTTCTCCATTTTGAGTATACTCTCCCAGTGGATGGTTTTATCTACACCTATATATTCAATTCTGTCTTTAATCCAATGGTTTGTAAATTTATATCTTCAGCCACCTCTCCTCCAAATTCCAAATCTATATATTTAATAGGTTCATCAACATTTCCACTTGGAAGTCATAAAGACACCTCGAAATCTCATAGCCAATTTAATCTCATGAGCTACCTCTCCAAGTTCAGCCCCCCTTTTCAGTAAAAGGCATTACAATTCATCTAGTCATATAAGTCTGAGGCCTGAAAGCCATTCTAGATACTGTTCTTTATCTCACACTCATCCTCCATATCTCAGCAATATCAATTCCCTAACTGTGTTCATTTCACCTCCTGAATATATTTGTAATGTTTTCATTTCTCTCATCTTTACTGTTCTTTTGTCCCAAGTTACTATACTGGCTCACCTGATAATTTGCAATAGAAAGCTAATCACTTTTCACATTTGAACCATTACTGACTATCCTTAAAAATTTTTTTTATCTTAAAAAATTTATATCTGATTATGTAGACTATTGCTTTAATGATACTCACCCCCCAACCTTCTCTACTCCCAATGCAAAACTATCTCCAACCTGCAGTTCATCTCTGTTCCTTGGTCTCTAGAATCCAGCCATATGGAGTTTTAATTCCCCGGAAGTCCTGTGCTCCTTCCTGATTAAGGACTTCCTTCTATTTCAGCCTTTTTATTCTGCCTACTGAGCTCTTGCTTTGAGTTTTATTTCATTAGGGATGCTTTCCTTTTGAATCAGGTTTGCACCCTGTTCATAGTCTTTTCCAAGCTCATAATTTTATACTTGTTGATTTTCTGATTGTTTCTCTCCACAACTGGACCATAAGCCTCATAAGGGCAGGACTCATGTTTATTTTGCTCACCATTGAGTCCCAGTCCTGAAAGAATGCCTGAATATGTTAAATGAATCTCTATGAACACATTCTAAACTGAACTGATAATATGCTCAATTTTGACTGTGGAAAGATTGGAATATTTAGTTGGCCTGGTCACAATAATTAGACAATCTTAATGTATTGGAATTGTATTGACCTATATTTAACAAATGTGATCAATTAAGCAGAACTTAATAATTCATGGAAATGGTGACTACTATAACATGCCCTATGTACTTGACACAACTCAGTTATGAAGTTTATGTTATAGAAAAGTTTAAAATTAAGTAAGCTAATTTCTTATCGTAACTTTTCATTTGTGGCCTAGCACTTAACAGTATTAATATTATTAAAATATAAATTTTTAATCATTGTGGATACATAATATTTGTATATATTTGTGGATTACATGTACTATTTTGATACAGACATACAATGTGTAATGATCAAATCAAGGTAATTGGTAATTTATCACTTAAGCATTTATCCTTTCTTTTGGTTAGGAACATTCCAATTTTACTCTTTTAGTTATTTTGAAATATACAGTAAATTACTGTTAGCTATAATTGTCCTATGTTTTTATTCAATACTAGATTTCATTCCTTCTATCTAGCTCTATTTTTTTTTTTTCATTAATCAGTAGTTTTTATTATGGTTTTGTGGGGTACAGTTAAGGGTAGGTGTACAATGACGTTTCATTCAGGCACCCTGTAGATAAGAAGTGTTTTCCCATCCCCCGACAGATATTTGCTACTGTTAATCCCATCCCCCTCCCCCCCATA
>NW_007233112.1:0-28770 GCF_000164805.1 Carlito syrichta
AAATATCTGTCTGGGGATGGGGAAACACCTCTTATCAACAGGGTGCCTGAATGAAACATAATTGTAAACCTAACCCTTAACTGTACCCCACAAAACCATAATAAAAAATATTGATTATGAAAAAAAAGAAACATATATTTGTTTCTTCTTTAGTAAGCTTTGTTAGTCCTTGTCTTTTCCAGAATATTTACTTATCATCAACGATGGCTACTTCTTTTCATAAAGTCATTCATAATGATTTTCTTAATATATTTTAATACAGGATCTGTACTGATGAATTATTTTGCATTCCTTTTTTAATTATTTGTGTTCTTTCTAATTCCTTGATCAGTCTGACTAGAGTGTTTTCAATTTTGCTAAATTTTTTTGAAGAAATGGCATGTAGTTTGATTGATATTCCCTCTTGTTTTTATATTTCTTATTTTACTGAATTTTGCTATTACCTTTATCTCTACTATTTCCTTTCTCCACTATTGTTACATTTGCTCTAACTCTTTTTTTAGTGTTTTTTCCTAATGTTTTCAATATACATTTTTAGCTTATTCAGATTGTTTTTGAATAAAATTTGCCACTTTGTGTATAATCAAGAACTTTAAAACCTATGCTCTGACTATATTTTAATATACATTTAAGTCCAATAATATATTATATTTGTTTAAATTTTTAGTTACCGTTTAAAGAGATTAAAAATAGAACTTTTGATACTTGCCCACATTTGTAATACTTTATTCCTTTGAGTAGATCCAAATTTATATGTTATTATTTTCCTTTTGCCTAAGAAAATTTCTTTATCATTTCTTTTACTGTATGTCTGCTGTAGATAAATTTTCTGTTTTTGTTCGTCAGAAAAGTCTTCATTTCATCTTCATTTTTGAAAGTTATTTTTGCTGAGTATTGAATTCTGGGTAGATCTTTTTTTTTTTTTTCCAACATTGAAAGATATTGCTATATTGTTCTCTAGCTACATAGTTTCTCATTCGATGTCTGATAAAGTTTTTCTCTTTGTTTCTTTGTACTGAAGTTTTTTCTTTTCAGGATGCTTCTAGAAGTTTTTACTTATAAATAAGTGTTTTGTAATTTGGTTATGATATGTATTGGTACAATCTTATTTTGTTTATTCTGTTTGGAGTTTATTGAGATTCTTGGTTCAATGCATTCTAAGTCTTCATCAAAATTTGAAAAAAGAAAGGTCAATATTTTATCCAATTTTTTTCCACCATCCCCTTCTTTCTTGCTGAGACTCCAAATACATGTTTCCTAGAGCATTTGATATTGTACATGTCACTGATTTCCTGTTCATTTTGTTCTTTCGGTCTTTCTCCCTGTGTTTCATTCTGGATAATTTCTGGTGCTGCCTTGGAATTCATTAATGTTTTCTTCTGCAGAGTACCACCTGCTGTTAATCCATCAAATGTATGCCTTTATTTTAGATATTTTATTTGTAATCTCTAGATGTTTCACCTAGATTATATGTATATATTCTTTTGCTTTCTGCATCATGTTTTCTTCTACTTTATTGAACATATAAAGTGTATTTCTGATAGTTGTGTATACATCCTTGTCTGCTAATTTTATTATCTATGCCATTTGGTAGCTGTTTTATTAGTTGATTTTCTTTTGCTTTTAGGTCATATTTTCATACTTCTTGACATACCTGGTGATTTTTTTTTTTTAGTTGACAAGAAACTGCATATATTTGTCATGTACAACATGTTGTTTTAAAATATGTATACATTGTGGAATAGCTAAATAGAGCTAATTTACATGTACATTACCTCTCATAGTTAGCATTTTTACCTCTCATAGAGAGCATTCTACTCTCTGAGCAATTTTCAAGAATGCATTATATTGTTATTAACTATAACCACCATGTTGTACAATATATTTCTTTAAATTATTTCTATTTAACTAAAATTCTGTATTCTTTAGCCAACATCTCCCCAGCTTTAGGTAACCACTATTCTATTCTCTATTTCGGAGTTCAACTTTTTTGGCTCCCACATATGGGTAAAATTATGAAGCATTTGTATTTCTGTGCCTGGATTATTTTATGTAACATAATATCCTTCAGGCTTATCCATTTTTGTCTCAAATGACAAGATTTCCTTCTTTTTAAATGCTAACTAGCATTCCCTTGTGTATATATGCCACATATTCTTTATTCATCCACTGATGGACACTCAGGTTGATTTCATATCTTGACTTTTGTCATGGCTGATGATTTCTGATTGGATGCTAGATATTATGAATTTTATGTTTGGGAAGTCAAATTTTCCTAAATTTCTTTAAAAAGTGTTGTATGGGCTGGGTGCGGTGTCTCAAACCTGTAATTCCACTACTTTGGGAGGCCGAGGTGAGGGGATTGCCTGAGCCCACGGGTTAGAGAACAGCCTGGGCAACTTTTCGAGACCTCATCTCTGCAATAAATCAAAATATTAGCTGGACATCGTAGTGCGCACCTGTAGTTCCTGCTGCTTGGAAGGCTGAGGTGGAAGGATCACAGGAGCCCAGTAGGTAGACGCTGGGGTGGTGGTGAGTGTGCCACTGCACTCCAGCCTGGGCGACAGAGTGAAACTCTGACTCAAAAAAAAGAAAAGAAGAAAAAGTGTTGTATATTGTCCTGGCACACAGTTATGTTGCTTAGGAGCAGCTAGAAACTTCTTAGTTCTGTTTTTAAGCTTTATTAGTGTGTGTCCATTGCATTCTTTAGTATCTGACGAATTTATACGCATTACCAGGGACAAACCATTCTGGAACCACTACCTGACGTGTATTATATGTTTTTCCACTCTGGATAGTGAAAATGAAAACCATCCACAACCCTCTTTGTGAATTGTTTTTGTTTTTTATTTTTTTATTTTTAGTGGTTCTTTCTTCAGTTCTTGGTAGTTTCCTGTCATACATGTATAGATCAGTAATCAGTCAAACATGAAGACACCCCTCTGCAGATACTTGGAATTCTCTCCCATTATAAATTCACTTCTTTTGGTACTCTACTCCACACATTCTAGCATCATTCACCTTCTTTCCTCTAACCTGTCACCTCTACAGAGTCTCATGGCGACTTCCACACTGTATTTAGGTTTCTCTTCCTTGAAACCTAAAAACTGTCACCAACCATATGTTAGGTTAATTATGGAACTTACTTGTTCTTTTTTATCTTTCTTCAGAGGTCAAATTCTGTGTTGCCTCTGTTCTAATGTCTGAAAACCAAAAATACATATTTTTTCAATTTGCTAGTTAAGACCAAAGAATAAATATGGTATCCCTGTTACCCCCATTGTATCCTGAACAGAATATAGACCATAAAGAATTTTATTGGGGTGACTGGAAAAACAAAACAATGACAACATCAACAATATCAGTAATAACTGGTCCTTCACCATAAAACAAAATCGTTCAACAGAACTTTCTGAGATGATAGAAATGTTCTATGTCTGTACTATGCTCTACAAAAGCTATGAGCATATGTGGATTTCTCAATGCATACTGAGCAATTGAAATGTGGCTAGTATGTCTGAGAAACTTAATTTTTAAACTATATATTTAATTTTAATAAATGTAATCATATGTAGGTAATGGCTATGCTATTGGACATTTGTGATCTAGAGCCTTATAGAAAAGTGTTAGTATAGCTGAAACAGAAACAATGTCAGTAAAAGAGAAAAATGATAGACTGAGAAGAAAAAAATAGGGCATTTTTCTTTTTAGGTAGAACAAAACTGGGTATTGTTTGTTTAAAGCTTTTGTTTAAGAAGAGGGTAGGACAATTAGAAAGACATTGTAATATAGTATAGTGAAAGTTAAACTCATATTTCCAAAAGTATTTTGGAAAAGGCAATGAGGGACTCATGTGTCTGCCATTGCTGAGAATATTATTTTCCTAGTGATCAGTGATTAAGGGGAACAATTGGAGAATAGACGCAATATATTAATGGAGACATCTGTCTTAATATCAGTCTTTCTGCTGCTTAGCACTAATAGGGATTTCCAATTCACAGGGGATGATATAGTTTATGATGTCTCTGTCACTCCCCAAGTCATATAATGAAGGCAGTAGTTAAATTGACCAAGGATAGTACCTCTTCCAGGATATTAAGAGACCTGGCATTTTTTCAACATGGCATATAGAAGGCAAGAGGCAGCTGCCTATTAAACTTGCCATTATCAGTTATCTGCTCTCCAGTGTGATCATCTACAATGGCACCTCCTGGAAACTCCATTACTGAAATTCAGACATTTACAGACCAGAATGTCAGGAACCCTTCCTTGTGTAATCTTTATTTTAATGAATGGTCTCCTTCTGTGGAAAACGTACAGGGATCTTCCCTGTAAATTGTAGATTTCTGCAGTGGCTTTAGGCCAAATCTGAGTCAAGGGGTCCATCCTTCCCTTCGTATGACAAATTGCATTTGAGTGTCTGTATGGAAGTTTTATTTTCCAGGTTATCATTTCACCTTGTATTAAAATGCCCTTTCATGATTTACCTATTTTTATGGACCATCCCCTTAAATAGATAGGGGATAAATTGCATTTTTTTGTCATCTGTAGAGACAGCACAGCATATATAGTTTACTGATACATAAGACACAAGCTTCTGTTGACACTGTCAGAATATGTAGTAGCTTTGCTTGCTTGTACCTAGTTCACCATAAGCCTTAATCAGAAGTGTGGTAGAATGTGTCTTTCTTTGGAAAACACTACCTCCAGCATATAATAAGCCAAACAGCAGATGTCAGTTACTGAATTGTAAAAGAACATCAGAGACTCCAGAACACATCCACATTGGTCATAATGGTAACAGAGGTAAAATAAAACACTACAACAAATTGATTCTCAGTAGAATATGTAAAAATAACAACAAGCTCTCAAACAAGGAAATTTGGGAAGGTAGGCTCAGCAGAACCCAACTGGTGCCATGATAAAGGACTGTGGTTAACAGGTGGCAAATGGAGGTTTTCCCAAATCCTGTGGGAGACACAGTGGCCAAGTGCCCAAAGTATGACTCAGATGTAGGGTTACAAGTTCTATGACTTTAGACTGACATCTGAAAGAGGGAAGAAATACTTCCGAATTTTAACACATTAAAAAAAAATCAACGGAATTGTGTTAGCACAGGCCTATAAATTCAGATTAGCGTTCTGGTATGGCTGTTGGGGAAGATCCGCCACAAGGTTTTGTGTGTGAAGACAGAGGAGCCACAAGAGGCGTGGGAGGGTAACTCATCTTAAGGCAATGGAGAAACTTAGTAAACAAACATTGTTTAAGCCCAAGTTGGAAGTTTTAGCATGAAGTTGTGATTTCAGGATTATACATTGTCAGAGCCCATATGGACCTATTTTTGAGTCTTAGAACATAGGCTATAATCAGCAAAGAGAAGCCAGAAGCATATTGAGAGTATGAGCTCTGCTTTGTTGTAGCTGTGTGCTATGTTTGTTACAAGGACTTCCCTCCTTTGGATTCCTACTGGAGTGTGAGGTGATGCAGAAAAACACAGCAGCTTGATTAGTGAGGGAGAACAATGCATAGATGGGAACACCCAAAAGATGCCATACTGTGATAGCTTCACAGTCTGCATCCATATCAGTTAAATTAGTGACTATAAAAAATAATTTTCAATAACTGCAGTAAGAGAGGAGGAAAATAGTAGACACCACTCAGCAGCTGTAAAGATGTTCATTATAGATGTGAGACATCCCTGCATGAGGTTCAAAATTGATTTGTGAGGGGAGTTTTTGAGGAGATCTTGGTTTTTCATTAGGATGAGAGAGTGCCCTTATTTTCTCCAGTTTTTAGATTCATACTAATGAAGCCTGGAAAATGTGAAGCCCTCGAAGGATATGGCAGCCTGGTGCCAACTACACAATAAAGACTAGATAATTATCGCCTTTCTTTTTTTTCTTCTTCCTGGAGATGGACACTTACCCACAGGTAGTGAAGACAGAGGCAAAGACATTTTTCTTTAATTCCTGCACTTCTACTTCAGCTACCCACAAGACATTTTTGAGTGATTACTTATGGCTAGGAAGTTGCCAAATTGAAACAAATTAGCAAACCAAGGCAGCTGAACAATGCCAGCCCAGCTCATGGTGGTGAGAGTAGAGTTGGGAGTCCTGAGCTTTATTCTGCTTGTGCAGTTGCCTAGTTGTATGACCCTGTGCAAACTATTTCATCTTTCAGCACTCATTTTTTTTGGTCTGTTTGTTTTTAAAAGCTCTCCAAGGTCCTTTCTTACCCTGACATTCTTTGAGGTTCTTCTGAGTTTTTAATTTTCCAATTCTGTTCGAGGTTCTTCAGTATGTGTCAGCAGGAATGGAGGACACAATGAAGGCTATAGCAGCTGCAGAGGACCTCTCAGACTAAGTGGGAAATGAGTGGGATTGCAAGAGGTCTCAGTAGATGCTAAAGAAACCAATTTGACCACAATTGTGTGTTTTCTGCAGTATCGGTAAGATACAAATCTAAAAATGTCACCTGAAGTCCAAAGATGACCCAGGCCAGCTAAATAGCCCTCCTCACCTTAATTTATTTCAGTTTGATCTGTCTGGGTTGGAACTTGGGCTCACCTCAAGAAATCTACTTTCTTCTTTAGCGCAAAGCAAGAAAAGATTACATGTATTGGACTGATGCATAAAATAGTAACGTTTTCCCTTGCCCATGGAAAGCAAATATTGCACGATGATCACAGTTCATCACATTTGTCAGTTCTCAGGTTGACTGATATGGATAACCAAGGATTAAAGTGTTTAAATGATTTTCATCAAAGCCCAATGGTCTTCCTGAATGTGGAGAATCACTCAGGTCAAAGTGGCCCTCTTTGAAATGACAAAATCCTTTTCTTCCCATGCTGTCTCCTATGGCATTCTCCCTACAGTATTGGTGGTACACATGACACAAATGTTTTGAACTACCTTCTCTGCCTTTACTACTCTGTTAAGCTAAAACAGAGGATTATGTGGTGTTTGCTTTTTTCCATTTGACACTCCATCTTCCTTAGCCCACAAATATCACTTTCTCCAAACCTGCGGAATGCAAGGTGTATTCACAAGCACAACATTGTCACTCCAAATGTCAAATGACAAACAATAAACCAATTCCCAACACTTGTAGTGTTGTCATGCCAAAAACAAACGCTATTAACTTATGCATCACACTAATATTTTACTTTGATGCATAGTACATGGCTAGCATTTCTACAGAATAATAATAATAATAATAGTAATAATTACCATTTATTAAGTGCTTGCCTGAACCAGTCACAAGTTCAAAATGCTTTACAGTCTTATTTAATTTTCACAATACCCTGTAAAGAGTCCATAACTTAGAAATAAGATGTTTTAGATAGATGTTTGTCATCTAAATTTACACAATTGGTAAGCAATGGAGCCAGTATTTGAATCTTAATTTCTTTTGACACCCAATACCAATCTTTTATGTTGATTCTTTTAAGGTGTCTGTAGAGCTAACACATTAAAACACTACTCGGTGAAGAGCACATCAAAGTCTTTGGGCAGCTTAATGCTAAATGAATTAATCAAAAATAATTAAACATCTCAAGCATATTAAACACAAAATAACTAGGACATGGTTGGTCCTCCACATGCATTCCTCCTGATGAAGCACTTTCTGCTGTGACAGAAATAAAGTAAAGTCTCTCCGGTAATTCAAAGCATATATAGCAATTAATTCTACATTTATATGATCTTCTTTGTAGAACTGTATTTTAATTTCTTAAAGTACTATTTTAATATCTGTGCTGTAACTGATAATTATTTTGGGAAGGGGGCAGGAGGAAGATGATTTTAGTGGCAGCACAAACAATTTTTAATGCAACAGCTGCAAGGTTTAAATCAACCACATGCCAGGAGCCCTATAGCCTGTCAGAGAAAAGATAGTCTATAATTAGTCCCTCCCACTTCAAGGTCACTGGTTTGAGCCCAAGTTGATTGTGGCTTAAGGTCACCTTCACTCAATGGCTCCTTAGTGGCCTCAGTAAATGAGATAGTGGACTTACACAATTTCCTCCTGGGCAACCACCCAGGACTAATTCTGAAAACTCTTACTGCAAATGGGAGAACCATAGACATTTGTAGTTGTGTCCCCTCAAGGTCTAGGCCATGGCTGATTCTGATTATTATTGTTATTATTATTATTAGATATCCTCTGAGAAGCATCTGGCAGAATACCAATTTGGGAACGAAAAAAAAAACAAAAACAAAAAACCAAGCACATTAGTTTCACTTGCTCTTGGTCAAGATGAGCACAGGGAACAAGAATGGAATTCATTCTCTGTATTCCACACATCTCTTAACCACACTTCAAGTCCAGCTCAGGTCCCAGCCCACCACAAATCTGTTCAGGACCAGTAAATCCATGATGTCTCATGAATCGCAATGGTCTCTGCTGTCGGTTTGTCCTCTAATGGCTCATTGTCACTCATGACTTCAAATTGTTTTTTCACTCTCATTTTGAATGCTCAAATGGGAAATAGCAGGCAGGACATTAACATCTTTCATTGGTTCATTGACTCATGAACCTTGGCTTAACATAAGCCTTTAGATTTCCTTATTTGAACAACCATTGTTTCCTCCAAGGAATCTTTCCCTGAGGCCCTCCAGCAAGTCTAAAAATTATCTACAGCAGTCACATACCATTTGCATCCTTACTCTTAGTGTAAATAAAGCATTATCTTAGAGGTGGATATGCACTCTCTCAGATTACCTCTTAATGTTCTATTCTACTTACCTCTTCACATTCTTATATTCTTTGAAGAAAGAAGTAGAACATTAACTAATTAATTAGCTAATTAACTTATTTAAATCTGTAATTCTCCTGGATACATTTTTGTTGTAGCTCTCTTTCAATCCTTTAATTGCAAAAAGATATTCAATCTTTGTTATGGCTTTGGTTTTTCCTTTATGTCAGCCTCTCTGGTCCAGATGAATACCTGTATCCATGTGAGTAGTGAAGCTCTATTTTTCCTCAATCCAAAAACCTCTCCTGCTAAGCCATCTCTCCCATTAAGACATCTCACAGATGATTCCTCAATCTGAGACAAAGTGTACCTGTTGGAAGGTATAGCCTAGGAGTCCATGAGTAAGAGACTCCATCATGGAAAAGTTAAGGATGCTTAAATGTATTTGTGGACTCAATTGAATAAATGAATTTCCCTGCAGTGCTTCTGCGAGCAATTCCCTTTATTTCTTCCCATTTTAGCTTGTGGGGCCATGAAGAAATACTAGGTCACTGAGAACTCTGACTTCACATGCTCACTGAAGGATATAAAGACTTTTGATTCAACCACCTGGTCCTAGATTCAACAACCACCTGACTGCCAATTACTTTAGTGATTCAGACAGAAGCTACTAGCTGCTTGTATAGATGTATGATTTTTTTACCTCTGCATCTGTCTGTAAAAAATCCAACATTGCTTAATTTTTCTAAATCAAATTAATTCTGACTTTGTGCTTACCTGAGTCCTGGTTGGGAGAAATTCAAACTCAGTAATATTTTTGGAGACAGGTGGCTTTTGTGCATATCCAGAAACTGGGGGAATATTCGGAAATCCTCAATCTACTATGATTGTCTCTAACATGTGTGTTATGCTGTTCAAGTCCACATAATCCATGCATGATATGAAGACCCATTACTACTGAAGCTTAGGTGCAGGGGTCTGATATAGTCTGTCCTTTACACTAGCATCTGATCTCAGTAAACACCGTAGTCAGGTCCAAGGTTCTGTGAGGGGAATTATTTCCTCTCAAAATCCTGCTTCCTTTCCAGTCTTTCTGATTCTCTTTCTGTTAGGTCACACTCCCAGTGGGGGCCTTCAGAATGTTAGGTTAGGTCAGGCCAGTGAGGGGCAGGGGAAATGGTGGGTGTCTGGTGTGCAGTCCAGAGTCATGAGAAAGATGCAAAGAATTACACAGAAGTTAGATTAGGAAATAAAACTTATTTAAAAACTAAATTAGAAAAATAGAGAGTAAAAGAGAAAATTCACTTCCTCAAGGTAGGGAAGGGGGCCAAAACTTAAGAAAACATGTCCTGACCATCCTCAAAGAGCACATGGCCACACCATAGCTTAGCAAGGCAATGGCAGCTAGTTGTTCATGGTTGAGTCCTTTTAATCCTTCCCTTTGATGGGGGAAGGTCATTAAGGTTATTGGGTGATCTGCTCCATGTCATTACAAAGGGGCAGGTAAGCACAGGTACTGATGTCAGGTGATGGACAGCAGCTAGTGGATGGGTTAGTCACATGATTACTGCCATGGTGGTGGACTAGATGGCAAGAGACAAGGGGAGGGGTTTTCCTACAAGAAACCTCTCTGACATTTCCAATCTACAAGCTCCTTAGCAAAAAAAGTGGTCTTATTATCATTTCTATGGCTTCAGCTAGCTAAGGGGTGATCTTTGGCCTTCTGCCTTCAGCAAGGAACGCAAAAGTTTCTTAGATATTATTATGCTAAAACATGAATTGAAAGGTGGCTCAGCACTTTGGGAAGCTGAGGCAAGAGAATTGCCTGAGACCACTTCTCTGCAATAAATAACAAAAACTGATGGTGGCTTGCGTCTGTAGTTCAGCTACTTGGAAGGCTGAGGCGAAGGATCGCCTGAGCCCAGCAGGTTGAGGCTGCAGTGGCTATGAGAGTGCCACTGCACTCCAGCCTGGGCGATAAAAGTGAGACTCTAACTTTAAAAATAAATAAATAAATAAATAAATAAATAAATAAAAGGTTGGGCTGTACTTGGCTTGCATCTAATGGAGAAATTTGCATAGGGAGTAGGGTAACCAGCTGGCTTGGCCTGCAGTAAAATGTCTAAATGCTTCCTAAAACCTGCGTATTGAAAATGTATCTATGTCTAACCTGCGCTAGATTCAAAGCATTTCAGTATAAGCAAAAATGGCCATGCTGAGGCAAAATGTAAACTAAGTTTATTCTAAGTTTCTCAGGGTCCCTTCGTTTACTTTCCTCTTTAGCACCAGCCATTCTGTCTTAAACTCTCCAAATAATTCTGTTTTTTTTCCCATAGGAAAGATTTTACAAGATAGGGTGGTCATATAATATGTCATCCATAACAAAACACTTATAAAGCTAAAAGGCAACATTATTTATAACTACATCAGGAAATCAAGTATAAGTCAGGATGTATGGTGATCCTATATGTAGGTGTGATATTGTGATACAATAAAAAATATGTATTTGATATCTCACCCTGGTTTCTGGCTCATAGTTCCTAAAATGCTTGGACTCTTCTTAGTGATAAGATTGTTTTTTGTATGTTAATGAGATGTCCAGTGGCTCCTAGATAGCTGCAGGATGGGGTTGATCACTGGAAAGACAAGGCATAAATTGAAATCTGGGATTTTTAGCTCTACCCCTGCCACACACATACAGTCAGGGAGAGAAGAGTAGCTGAAGACTGAGTTGATCTCAAAGGCCAATAATTTACATGGAGGTTGTTTGAGAGTGGTATGTCCACAGAAGGCATGGAATCTCTCTCCTCATCCTATGCATTTCCTGATCTGGCTGTTCATTTGTATCTTTATAATATCTTTTATTATAAATGGGTAATCATAAGTAAAGTGTTCTGAATTCTGTGAACGGTCCTAGCAAATTACCTGAACCTGAGGAAAAGGTCATGGGTACTTGAGTTATAGTGGGTCAATCAAAAGTACGGGTACAACCTGGGGCTCGTGACTGGCATCTGAAGTGGGAACAATCTTATGGGACTGAGCCCTCAACTTGTGGGATCTGACACAAACTCCAGGTGGAGAGTGTGAAAACTGAATTGAAGCCGGGCTCGGTGGCTCAGCCTGTAATCCCGTGCCTTTGGGAGGCTGAGGTGAGTGGATTGCCTGAGCCGGCAGCTTCAAGACCCGCCCGGGCAGCGAGACCTCATCTCATTTATTTATTTCTACAATAAATCAAAAAAATCAGCCGGGCGTGGCAGTGCATGCCTGTAATTCCGGCTACTTGGAAGGCTGAGGCGGAAGGATCGCCGGAGCCCAGCAGGTCGAGGCTGCTCCCGGCCACCGCACTCCAGTCTGGGTGACAGAGTGAGACTCCAACTCAAAAAAAAAAAAAAAAAAGAAAATTGAATTAATAGTCCACCCAGTTAGTGTCTCCTAGAGAACTGATTTCTGGTGTGTGTAGAAAACCTCCGTACATCTGGTCACAGAAGTGTTCTATGTTGTACTGATTATAAGAATAGAAGCAAAATAGTCTCTTTTAGAGAACTTCCTAAATGGATTTAAAATTTTTTTTTTATTTTAAAGATGTGGGACACAATTCAGGATACAGATATTCATTATGTAGGTATCCTTGTTGATGAGGTATGCCCCCTCCTCTCCTGGCAGTTTCCAACTACTGCCAATCAGGCCCCCCACCACCCGCCAATGTCCCTCTACTGCCAATCCCTTATCTTATAGTATTACGATAATTGTTCAAGGTCCGCTTTTGAGTGAGAACATATGATACTCAGTTCTTTGTTTTTGCGATAGATCACTCAGTATTATAGACTGTAAGTCCATCCAAATTGCTATAAATTCATAATTTTGTCTTTCTTCATGACTATGTAATATTCCTTCATGTATATGTACCACATTTTTTAATCCAGTCCTGATTTGATGGGCAATATAGCTGGTTCCATGTTTTTGGTATTGTGAATAATACTGTAATAAACATGTTTGTGGAGGTATCTTTTTCATAGAGTGATTTGTGTTCCTCTGGGTATATTTCCAGTAGGGGGATTGCAGGGTAATATGAAAAGTCGATTTTTAGATCTCATAGGAATCACCAAACTGTTTTCCTTAGGTGTTGTACTAGTTTATACTCCCACCAACAGCATAGAAGTGTTACCTTTCTTTGCATCCTCTCCACCATCTGTTGTTTTTTGAGTTATTCATGAGGGCCATCCTGACTGGAGTTAGGTGGTATCTCAGTGTGGTTTTAATTTGCATTTCTTTGATGACTGATGAGGCTGAGCATTTTTTCATATATCTGTTGGCTTCTCATGTGTCTTTTTTTGAAAAGTGCCTATTCACATCTTTTGCCCAGTTTGAAATGGGGCCGTCTTTTTGTCTTTTTGGCATGTTTGCATGCCTTGTAGATACTAGCTGTTAGGCCTTTGTCAGATATACAGTTGGCAAATATTTTCCCCTGACTGTGAGCCATCTTCCTGCTCTCTTGATGGTTTCTTTGACTTTGCAGAAGCTTGTCCAATTGATGAAATCCCACTTGTCTATCTTATCTCTTTTGGCATGGGCACTTGGGTTTTGATCAGGCATTGGTTGCCAGTTCCAATTTCCATAAGAGTGTCTCCTGCATTTTCTAAGGTTCTTATAGTTTGAGGTTTTACATTTAGGTCTTTGATCCATTTAGAGTTGACTTGCATATGGTGATAGGTAAGGGGGGTCTTGTTTTAATCTTCTACATGTGATCAGTCAGTTTTCCCAGCACCATTTACTGAATAGGTTCTCTTCTCCCCAGTGGTTGTTGGTGGAGGCTTTGTTGAAGATGAGTTGGTTGAGAAATTGAGGTTTTACTTCTGAAAGCTCTATCCTGTTCCATTTGTCTATATGTCTGCTCTGGTACCAATACAGGCTGTTTTGATTATTGTAGCTTTATCATAAAGTTTAAAGTCTGAGAGTATGATACCTCCTGCATTGATTTTTTTTGTTTGTTTGTTTTTTTGTTGAGGATTGTTTTGGCTCTTCATGGTTATTTATGTTTCCATGTGAATTCCTGTATTGTCTTTTCCAGGTCTGAGAAAAATGCTGCTGGTAATAAATGTGTATTACCACATTTATAAATGTGTATAAATGCTGGTAATAAATGTGTATTACCACATTTATAAATGTGTATAAACATAAATCTGTTGATTGTCTTTGGTAGAATGGACATCTTAACAATGTTGATTCTTCCAATCCATGAACATAGAATATTTTTCCTTTTTTTTTAAAAAATATAATCAATATTTTTTATTATGATATTGTGGGATACAGTTAAGGGTAGGTATACAAATACGTTTCGTTCAGGCACCCTTGTTGATAAGAGGTGTTTTCCCATCCCCAGACAGATATTTACTACCATTAATCCCATCTCCCTCCCCAAACCCATAGTTTCCACTACTGTCAGTCATTTTCTTATAGTATTACATTGGATGTTCAAGGTCCACTATATGAGTGAGAACATGTGATACTTAGATCTTTGTTTCTATGAGAGGTCATTCAGTATTATAGACTCTAGTTCCATCCAGGTTGCTGCGAAATTCATGATTTTGTTCTTTTTTATGGCTGCGTAGTATTCCATCGTGTATATGCACAATATTTTTTTAATCCAGTCCTCTTTTGATGGACAGCATGGTTGCTTCCAGGTTCTTGCTATTGTGAACAATACTGCGATAAACATACGTGTGCGGGATCTTTTTTATAGAGTGATTTGAGTTCTTCAGGATATATTCCCAGTAGGGGGATTGCGGAGTCATATGGGAGGTTGATAAGCTTTTAGGAATTGCCACACTGCTTTCCACAGAGGTTGCACTAGTTTACACTCCCACCAACAGTGTAGAAGTGTTCTCTTTTCGCCACACCCTCTCCAGCAGCTGTCATTTTTTGAGTTGTTGATAATTGCCATTCTGACTGGAGTTAAGTGGTATCTCAGTGTGGTTTTTGATTTGCATCTCCCTGATGATTAGTGAGGTTGAACATTTTTTCATGTGTTTGTTGGCTGCTTGAATGTCTTCCTTTGTAAAGTGTCTGTTTATATCTTTAACCCATTTTATAATGGGGTTGTTTTTTTCTTTTCATCACGTTTTAGTTCCTTGTAGATCCGAGATGTTAAGCCTTTGTCAAACCTGGTGTGGGCAAATACTTTTTCCCAGTCTGTAGGCTGTCTCCCTGCTCTCTTGATGGTTTCTTTGGCTTTGCAGAAGCTTCTCAGTTTAATAAGGTCCCACTTGTCTATTTTCTCTCTAATGAGCTGTGGGTTTTGGGTTTTGTTCAGGAATTGGATGCCAGTTCCGATTTCCATGAGGGTATGTCCTTCATTATCTAAGGTTCTTATGGTTTGAGGTTTTACATTTAGGTCTCTGATCCATTTGGAGTTAATTTTTGTGTATGGGGATAGATAGGGGTCCTGTTTCAATCTTTTGCATGTGGTCAGCCAGTTTTCCCAGCACCATTTACTGAATAGGTTCTCCTCTCCCCAGTGGTAGACGGTGGAGGCTTTGTCAAAGTTGAGTTTTTGAGAAATTGAGGTTTTGCTTCTGGAATCATTTGTTTGTGTCATCTTTGATTTCTTTGAGCAGTGTTTTGTAGTTTTCACTGTAAAGGTCTTTCACCTCTCTGGTTGAGAAGATGCCAAAGTATTTCATTTTTTTGTGTGTGTGGCTCCTAAATGGATTTTTAAAAATAGTATTCTTATTTTAGATTCAGGGGTACAGGTTCTTGTTTGTTACGTGGGTATATTGCATAATGGTGGGGATTAGGATTCTTGTATACCCATCGTCCAAGTATTGAACATTGTACCTAACAGGTACTTTTTCATCTTTACCCTCTCCTAAATGGATCTTCAGAAATACAATGTTGATTTTTGGATTTTTTTTGTGTGTCTTTCCTGGAGATGATAATAAGGAAAAAAGACAGTGCCATTGGTTAGTCTTTTCACCAACTCATCCTATCATAACTGTATGCAGGATCAAAAAACAATTCTCTTCCTGGGAAGGTTATTCTTCCTGGTAATGCAGGTGTGAACAGAGAGGATGAATGTCAACACCCTCTTGAACATAATCCTAAAATGTCACTTTTATGATGCTGAATGGCTGATATTGTCCTTTGCTTTATTTTGTAAGTGGAGAATTAGAATGAGGGGTGTTGTGTTCTGGAGTGAAGCTACTACTTAAACACTAGTCTTGATACAGCTCAGCCTAGATGCTTTCAGAATTGGAGCTTTCTGAGACAGGAGACCCAGAAGGCCTCTACTTCCACAAGCCATTAAGGGAGAGTTGCAGGCACTCACACTTTCACTTTTACAGTGAAAGCCTCCATCTCAGAAGCTTTAATCCGTCTCCAAGGTGAACCTAGGAAGGTGGCAGAAGTGTAGCTATTATTATAGCAATTTGTTTCCTACAAACAACAGCCCCCAAGTGGAGAAATGTGAGTAGTTAACTTGCTTTTTTCTCCTAGATTATTATTTTTTTTCTGAGTCCCCCCATGGAGCCACCTCCGAGAGGGCAGAGCAGACCTTTCCTGTCCTATCATGCTGAATACAGTCCAACGTCTATTGGTTGCTGCAGAGCCTAGTCTCTCCCCGATGAACAATTAAACATTTTGAGAGCAGATAATGTCAATCCTCAATCAAAAACAGAGAAACCCAATTATCCCACAAAGAGAACAGAAGAAAAAGTCATCATCCCCTCCCCTTTCACAGGTTGACAGAGGAACGATTTCTGATTCATTCTTATGGCACTTTTGAGGTGAAGACCTGGTTCTGTTGCTTTTGTGAATCTAGAATTTAAAAAAAAATCTTTTAGGAGTCTGAAAATATGGCTGTGTTCATTTTGCTTACAGGCTGAAAAAAATCAGATATCCTCCCATAATGCCTGAGAGGTTTTTTTTGCTTTTAATATTCACACTCCCATAATATCATATTTTCACAGAACTCTTATTTGAGGCCTTCTTTATTTTTCTTAATTTTGTCTCATTTCTAAGTGAAGAAAAAAGGTAAGTCACATTAGGAGGAAAAATTTCACTCCCTTGTAATTAAATATATCCAAGAAGAATTTCCATATTTCAAGAAAAGAATGTTAAATATGAGCTAAGGAGCTGGGCTTTATTTCCCTAGCCTGTAACAAGAAGTATGAAAAATATCGATTTGCTCCTGAGAGATGTTGGAGCAACTTAATTAAAGTTGTTTAAGTACTTTGGAGTCCTCTGATGGAAGGGAACATAAAAAAGTGTAATGTGCTTTATTTTAATGTGAAGTTTTCAGAAACCAGTAGGAAACCTTTCCACACCTTTTCCCATTTCAAGGAATGTTCTCACAAAGATACCTTTTCAGTACCCATGTATATTTGATTGTGATAAATATAGTCTCTGACCTTTAACAGATGTAAAAGTGAAAACACAAAGAAATTGGATAAGCTTTGACGGCTACCACCTACTTCACAAGGTCTCTCAGAATATTGATTGGCTAGAAGACACTTCTGAGGGCTGGTATATGACTCTTAATAAATCTACCCCATTTGGGGAGGAGTGTGTGGACTTCTGAGACCCTACACAAGATAAGTCACATGAAACAAAGACTGAAATTGTCAATAAACCTGACCTTATGACGGGAGGCCAGCAGGAAGCTCTGCATGACTTTTTCACGGAGTAACCAACTCTTTCTTCTGGTTCTGTATGCAGGAGAAAGTGCATGTATTCCCCCGATTAAAGACTGTGAAGGAATATTCTTAGCTGCTGCCTCCAGGAGCAAGTTGTTTTTCTGTCAACAAAGTCAGTATGAAACTCAACTGGAGAGGCCTTGGTTTCTCTCCATCATCCTGTCAAAGATTTTGCTGATATCACTTTTCTCTCCAGACCTTCCAAGAGTTCTCTCTCTGGCATGTGTCTACTTAATAAAGTTGTTGTTGAAGCTGTGTCCCTTAACCATTACCCATGGAGAACTATACACATTTTCTTAGGCCTCAAAGACTTCCTTTCCTGTAGTTCAGGCCCTGGCTATGTCTTCTTGATTGGGTTCTAGTAGAATGCTGTGCTTGGAGTTATAGCAAGGGAGTCTACTTTTTAGGAGACACCATCTATCATCATTGTTTAAAATTGTGCGTTCTTAAAGGAAAATTGGGTAAGGAGTTTGGCAGAAAGTAGAAATTTTACCTTGGGTACCTCAGTGATAGTCTGTTGACCTTGGAAAAGATACAGTGACTATAGTCATACACTGGGATGAAGAAAGAATAAGGGAAATGGATTTCCCCACACTTATAAAACTTTGCTTCCTTGTCCTCTCTCCTAATGAAATGAAACTTCAACAGTAGGCTCAGCCACTCCACTTCCTTCTGAGTCAATCTTATTAGGCTCAGATCATGGCAAGGCCACCTTCATGAACTAGTTGGTCCTCACAACTCTAACCTGCTGATTTTATTAGTGTATGTTCCTCAATTTTGGCCTCTACCTTCATTTTGAAATCTGAACTTGGCTTTTTAGTATTTGAATCTTGACTTTCCCTGGTGAACTGAATTTGACTATTTCTTTAGCCTTAGTGCCCCTGGTTATCTCTCATGAGTATCTCATCCCTGTTTTTACTCATGAAATCTAAAACTGACCTCAGACCATTGACTAACCTCCCAAATAGGCTACCCATGGCAATTTACTACTGATAGAGATGTATGTGAATAGGTGGGATTTGGAGTGAATGTCATTGTGTTAGGCCCTGGATACTCAAATGCTTATTCAATATGTCTCCTCTTCATTCCTGCCTTGATTGTTCAGACCATACAACTGCTACCTTTTCAGGTCTCCAGATAAGAGTGGAGTCCTCCCTGAAAACCAGGCAACTGGTTTAGCCTACTTTCTATAGCTCAGGGCCTACAAATCCTATTAGCCTACTTTCTATAGCTCAGGGCCTACAAATCCTTTTTCTTTCAGAATCTGAGTGGTTTCTAATTCAAGCTGGTGTTCCTATGCTTTTTGCTGCTAAATACTATTCTGTATTATGGACATATTGTAACATTTGTTTTTCTATTGACATTAGGTTGTTTCCAATTTTTTCTAATATAACAATCTATTATTAATATCTTTATACACAAAATGCACTATTTGACATCTGGAATACAAACTGCTGGGTCATAGGGTATGAATATTTTGACAGATACTGCCAGATGGCCTTGCTAAAAGTTATCTCAGTCCAGCTGTCAAGAAACTATTGGAAGAATCCTAAGCTTTGCACTGCACTTGCTGTTCCACTAGTTGTATGTTTTTCACTCCCCACCTTATGTTGTCAGTCTGCTTTCTTCTTATCCTTTGGATCTCAACTACTAAAATGTGGCTCTTCCTGAGAAATATTCCCTGACTGCCATAGCTAAAGCTACCTCTCCTCTTCACCCTTTCACTTTAACATCCCTTGCCTTCTTCATAGCATTCATCAGTACCTAAAATTATTAACTAAATTATTTCTTTTCATATATTTTTTTTCACCTTTTTATCCACTAGAATACATGTTCCCTGAGGGAGGGATGCTGTCATATTTTCAGCCTCTAGAATAGTGGCTGGCACATCGGAAGTGCTCAAAAAATAACTGATGAATGACTCGTTTCTCCATATTCTTACTAACACTAATTTTATTTATTTACTAGACATCTTAAGAGCACTTACTATTGACAAGTGCTGTGCTAAGCACTTTACACACATTAGCTAATTTTACGGTCCTGATAACCCTATGCAGTAGGTTGTATTATTACCCCATTTACAGACAAGAAAACAGCCCTTGAGAGACTAAGTTATTGGTCCAGGATTTGATAGCTAAAAAATTATGGAATGAGATTCAAACTCAAGCAGAATCATTCTAGAGTCTGTGCATTGGACCAGGACACTATTCTTATCTCTTTAATGGAAGAAAAAAATCTCATTGTAATTTTTCATTTATTTGATTGCTAATCATATTGGGGCTTATTCTGTGTGTTTATTGACCATGATAAGTCCCTTTATGTGAGCTAGCTGTTTTGGGTTTGTGGGTGTGTTATATTAACCTTATATTTCTCCTTCCTTTTGTTCTTTCTTCCTTCTATTTGTTATAATTGTTGTATAGGAACAGACGCCCTTTAAATAATCTCTCTCTGGGTTTGTACTGACAAAGGGTATGTCTTAGTCCATTTAGTGTTGCTCTAAAGAAATCCCACCTGGGCAACTTGACGAGACCTCATCTCTACAATACATCAAAAAATTAGCCGGATGTGGTAGCGCGTGCCTGTAGTTTCTGCTACTTGGAAGGTTGAGGCGGAAGGATCGCTGAAGCCCAGCAGGTCGAGGTTGCGGTGGCCGGGAGCGGCCACTGCACTCCAGTCTCGGTGACAGAGTGAGACTCCGACTCAAAAAAAAAAAAAAAAAGAAAGAAATACCTGAGGCTGGATAATTTATTCATATATATATATATGAAGTGTATTTGACACTTGATTCTGCAAGTTATATATGAAGCATGGTGCCAGGTTCTGCATTTGGGGAGGGAAGGGAATCAGGCTGCTTTAACTCCGCTGAAGGTAAAGGGGAACTGGTATGAGCAGAGATCACATGGTGAGAGAGGAAGCAAGAGAGGGAGAGGAGGGAGGTGTCAGGCTCTTTGTAACAACCAGCTCTCTTGGAAATAGAATGAGAACTCACTTTAGAAAGAGGCATTAATCTATTCACAAATGATCCACCCCATGACCCAAACACCTCTCATTAGTCCCCTCCTTTCAACACTGGGGAACAAATTTCAACATGATGTTTGAAGGGGACAGACATCCAAATTATGGCAGGGTGTAATAGTTAAGAAGAGCTTGGATTAGACACAGAGAAAGTCAGCAAGAAATTCTTCAAAGTTACTTTAGTTCCTATTTTGCTCAGATGTTGAATTAAGAGCTTTCCACTGGGCCTGCTGTGATGGGATGAAATGCCAGGGACAGGTAGCCACATCCATGGGCCAAAGGAGGCTAGAACATGTTTCAAAGAGAGATGCTATACCAAAGAGAACTGTAAGAAAACTGACTAAATGGAGAGGTCACCAAGCCCTGCCAGAGTCAATGAAAGAAAAGACTACAGCTCTATGAGCCACAAAGGTTAGATGCAGACACTAGCAGATATGCACACTCAGGGGCTTGTTAGAAGGCAGAAGATCCCTTTTTCCATAGCATCACATAGTTGTTAAGGCCTCCTTATACCCCACATGCCATTTGAAGAGCTAGCAGGAAGACATGGAAGCCAAAAGACAATAAACATCTCATATAATAAAGAGTTGTACCCAGGGAAACTTTAAATTATTGAGTCATATTTTAGTTTAAATTAAATGGGCCTGAATTAATTAGCTTAATTTCTGCTACTTAATTTAATTTAGTTGGAAGCTAAAAGAGAGGTCAAAAGAATTTGGGGGAAATAAAGGAAACATGAGAAAATTTGCTATCCTGCTACAATGGAACTTTTTCTCAGTTTTTATATTAAGAATAATGTTCACTATAGGTTTCTGGAAAATGCTTATAACAAATTTGGGCTGATTCCTTTTATTTGTAGAATGCTATGAATTTTTATAGAAAAGGGTAATTATATATTTAATAAAAATATTTTTTAGCTTCTATTGTTTTACTCTTTCTTAAGTTTTGGCAGTGTGATGAATCAATAGATTGACTAATGTCAAATCATTCTTACATTCCTGGGGTAAATACTATTTCTAAATATTCAAAAGCTTTATTTCTAAATGAGTTAATCCAAACGCATGCTTTTTTTCCTTCTAGGAAGTCCTTGAAACTGCACCTGGCACACTTTCTTGACTTTCAGTGCTAGGCAAAATTACTCTTATTTTTTATATATTTTGTGGTCATTTCTAGAGATCTTTTCAATATAAATAAAGTTAGGTGTGTTTATAGAATCAACTGCTTTGATCAATATCCTATCTGTTCTAATATGTAAATAATATTTTCCTCTTAAAATATCAATATTGATATTCTAAGAAACTGCATTATGGTATTCTCTAAGTAACTGACTTTTATTGGTGCATTTTCTATACTCACAATTTCTTCTTTAGAGCCTTGGTCTTCTTCATCCCCATCAATATTACCAGACATGATTGCTCCTTGGTGCATCACCCATAAACTCTGCCCTTGCTCAATAATTGAATTGTGGTAAACATCTGACCCATGAGATTTTTTTCTAGCCCTCTTTCTCTTGAACATTGTAATCAGGAGTTGGTTCCTGGTGTCTGTGGAGATAGGAAGTTAGGCAGGCACTGGGTCTAGGTGGCCATTTTGGGTCATATATGCTGGTGAGAAAACAGGGCAAGATTCTGTAGCACAGTGGCAAAGGCTCCTATCCTTTTGTGATCTAACCACAGAGGAGTGACCTGCTCCTGCATATCCAGAGATAAGACCTACCTCCAGTTTTCCTCAATAATGCACTTGTTTTATAAGGTACCTAGTTTTCTCCCTCTTCTTTGAGATGTTCCTCATTAAAGTGTTCTTCCTACTGCAATATCCTAAGTAAAATCATCTTAGTTGTCTGGTGCATTTTTTTTCTTTCAAATGCATAGAGGAACATGACTGTGAGGGACTGGCAAAATGAAAGACATGAAGAGAAAGGTGAAGGACCTGACCTGGTTTCTGCTAGCTTTTCAGGGGCCAGGCCTAGCTCCTTGAGAAGTATTGTCTGTGCTTTTTGCTTTGGTGTTCTGTGACTTCTCTATACTCTTTATAGGACCCCCATACTAAGCCAACTGAAGCTGATCTCTATATCTTGTAACCAAATTACTCCTTGCTAAGACTCTGTCATCTTGCATATTCCTGGTGAATTGAGTCTGAAAGCATGAGTGTAATTAAAAAAAAAAAAAAAAGAGGAATAGTTTCAACCCCAATTTTTTTGCATCTCTTCAGAAGGCAAAAATCAGTTCTGAAAATTACATTTATCAGGTTACTTTACACCTATAGCAGCTCAGATAACATAACTCAAAATGAAGTCCTCAGAAGCAAAGTTTCTGTCTTATGTTTTCCTGACCTCTTGTCTCTGGCCTCTCGTTTACCCCCAGGGCTAGCCATAGAAACTAGAATCCCTTTTCCCCAAGCAGGTTGTAGAAACCAGAACTCTGTTTCCCCAAAGCCAGCTATACAACCTAATAACATTTTTCTAATTTTCTCCCCATCATTCTGTGTAAAAGCTGGCCATAAAAAATTATCTGACCTACCTTGTTTGACTATAGGTCATAAGACCCCCATTCCAAGACAGTGTTCTTCCTAACAGTTAAAGGAAGGAATATGTGGTCAGAGATGCTGAAAATAATCTCAACAGACAGGTCTAGATTTTGGGTTTCTCCACTCAGTCTAATAGCATTAGATTCTACCCTGTTTGCCCAAACATATTTCTACACGGCTGTCCATACTTTACCGAACCTAAGCATAATAATGGACAGTTTTCCTGTATCTTTGAGTCTTCATTCTAAGGCTCCTGTGTCATTAAAAACAAAAAAAACTATGAACAAATTGCCTTTTCTCCTATTAATCTTCCTTTTGTCAGTCAATTTTCAATGACGCTTCAGAGGGCAAAGGGGAAGTTTTCTCTTGCCCCTATAACCCCTTTCCCAACCAATCCTTTATAAAATACCACAATACTATTAAAAGACTAAGACTGGATCCTTTTGGTTTTTTATTCCAAGGGCTTAAAATGTGCCTAGCACGTAGTAAGCTCTTCTAAGCTTATTATTAGTGGAATAATTAGTGACTTATGTAGTGTCAAGAAGGATTACCTGCATACTTTAGTTGTGCTGTAAGACATCTTCAGGACCTTGAGTATGTCACTTTGTATCTTTCAGTTCTTTTTCGTATATCTGCTCACTTCATGAATTCATATAAGAATCAAGATAAACAGTTCCAAAATACTTTGAAAACCTAGTGCCACAGAAATCTGGTAAAGAAAATCATTGGCATAAAAATTTGCCAGATTCTTTAGACAATCTTTTTCTATTATAAGAAGGGTACAATCATAACCTAGTACATAGCCGCATTGGAATTTAGGTTTAAAAAAATAAGACTTTGTACAGGCCCTAGGTTGTTCACCCTTTAGCATAATAAGGTTGGTTACAAATCACCTTAGAAGAGGTGCTCTTGCCATTAAAGAATACCTGACCCCAAGAGTAAGTGGCAAGAAATATGAGAGAGATCCCCATCTGCATCCTACTTTGAGGTTTTCAGATGTTTTCAGTGCACAGGAAGGAAAAAATAAGTTGACTTTTATATGATATTGTTGGGTTAATAAACAAACAGATATCTGGGGAAGATTTTGTCGGCAAATGTACTTAATTTTGGTGTAAATTGATAGAAACCATTAATAAAAATGTTAAATGTGACAAAGAAAACAAATGATTACCTGATTTTTTTTAAACTAGATATCTGTTGTTGTTAAAGCCACAATTAAATTTCCTTGTTGCAGAATAGCTCCATTTTTCTCCTGGCTAATGTCATAAGTAAAAGAAACAATTGTTATGTCTTGAGATTTAAAATTTATGAACAATATTGGACTTATCTTGAGTTAAAAAAAAGAAAAGGAAAATAAAACAAAGCAAAGCAAAACAAAACTTAGGAACTTTCAGATGAGGAAACAGGATGTTTTTTATATTAGGTCTAATAATTTAATTTTCAAAATAAAAAATCAAATATTTGAAGAAAAAAGTAATTATCAGTAGAAAAAAGAAGAAACATTTTTATTATAATGTACTATAGGACAATTATTTTTTGAAAATTGGATTTATCTTGACTCTCATCCACTTGCATTTATGTACTCCTAATTATTATTTATTGAGTACAGACTGCTTAGCACTTGCTGTGCTATAGGCCCAAGATACAAAAACATATAAGATATTTTGAGTACAGTATAGGAATATTTTTAGTACACAAATCCAGATGAATAACAAATAAAGCATTTTAAAATTTTCTTTAAATCAATTTTAGCCGGGCTTGGTGGCTCAGCCTGTAATCCCGCGCCTTGGGAGGCTGAGGTGAACGAATTACCTGAGCCCGTGGGTTCGAGACCCGCCTGGGCAACTTGTTGAGACCTGCTCTCTGCAATAAATCAAAAATTAGCCGGGCGTAGTAGCGCACGTCTGTAATTCTAACTACTCGGAAGGCCGAGGCAGAAGGATCGCCGGAGCCCAGCCGGTTGAGGCTGCAGTGGCTGGGAACGGCCACTGCACTCCAGTCTGGGTGACAGAGCGAGACTCCAACTCAAAAAAAAAAAATCAATTTAATTTCTCCTGAGTTCTATTTTTGCTGTGATGGCAAGAAATTCATGCTCAGTATGTCTAGGGTTTTCCTCTGTCCTACTCCCTTAAGTCTTGCTGTATGCAATTTCAAGACATTCACACAGAAGGGGTCCTGGAAGGAATTCCCATCTCCTAGGTATCTGTGACGATTATGAGGGGGCCAAGACCCTTGGTCTGCTGAAAAATCACTGATACGAAGCAGATTGATTAATAGAACAGGTATACAAATTGACTTTAATGTGTATACACAAGAGCCTTCAGATTGGAGAGCCAAGTTCCCAATAAGGTACAAAGGCTTATATATATCTCTTGAGGTTATAGAACAGACTTAGAGCCTGTTAACACAGGTTATGGGTGGGGAAAGAAGAGGAATTCTACTGGGAAGCAATAAATAATTACTAAGGAGAATGATTGGATGGGGAACAAAATTTAACATAGAAATAGTTCCCTTTGTAATTTAAATGATCCTTGGAACTAGTCATTATGCTTGTAAAAGGGTTCACATGTGATTACATCTTGGTCTTGTTTTTGGCAGTTGAAAGTAAGATAGCAGAAAAGGGAAGAAAAACAATTGTTACCCTTGGTGGGTCTGGATCTTAGGCAGATACAAGAACTTCCAATTCCATGGGAGAGAAGGTAGTGGTAAAGGGAGATCAGAGAGAACCTGAGGGTTTTTCAGTTCAACATGTCAAAACATCATATTTTGGGATATTGGCTTTGAGTTCCAACAATTGAGATATATCTCTCCCTTGTTTGCTTGGTGCCTTTTGGTCCTTCCCTGCTATGCATGGGAGGAAAGAATCTCATGAAGCCAGAGTCTCTGCTTTTATATGCTTCTCTCTCTCTCTCTCTCAATCTCTTTTCTTTTCTTTTCTTTTTTTTTGAGTTGGAGTCTTTCTCTCCCAGGCTATATTGCAGTGGCACAATCACAGCTTGCTTGCTGCAGACTCCCACTCCTAGCTCAGGCAATCCTTCCATGTCAGCCTCCTGTGTAATAACTGGGACTACACATGCCCCACACCATGCCTGGCTGTTTTTTTTTTTTACGTTTTTTTGTAACAAAGAGGTCTTGCTATGTTGCCCAGACTGGTCTCAAACTTCTGACCTCAAGCAGTCCTCTCACCTCGGCCTCCCAAAGCACTGGGATTACAGTTGTGATCCACCACACTCCACCAATATATGCTTGTCTTGAACCTTGCAGTGAGACCCCTCTGGTGCCCTGGTCCCACAGTGATACAGAGACCCACTAATGTCTGTCCATATTGCCACAGTCTCTAGACAAGGGCATGGTAGGGTTCAAGTGCTCCTGTAATTCCTGAACAACATTTCTGAGAGTCCCCTTATCTCCCCCTTATCTCCTGTGCATTCCCAGTAAGTAACTTCAGTGGATCCTTGACTTCCTTGTAGACTATACCCAATCAACTGAAAGACGCAAATCCTCATTTACTCCCTTTTTCTGATTAGTCATAAGTTTGAATAATATAGTGTCAATGTAATTGTAAGCCTTGTGATTTGTATAACTTTTGTATCAATGTAATCTTAAGTTTTGTGATTTGTGTAACTTTTGCATAATGCATGATGTCTTAGGCCTTGTATACTCCCTCTACTCGACAAGCTTGATTAACGCTTCTGCCAGGCCCTATTGATAACAAGCACCAGGAAGTCTGGACCAAAAACTGTCATTATCAATAAATGCGGCTGAAACTCAAGTTCTATACAATGCCCTGCTGGTCACATGGCTAATGTACAGGTACTAACAACTCTGGACTTATAAAAGTAAGCTGTAAAAGCCTGGAGGTTGAGCAGAACCATTTTAGAGAAACCTTGAGTCTGGCTCTGCTTCCTGGATTCGAACTCAGAAATAAACTTCTTTCTACCAGTCCCTGCCCCTTTGATTTATTGCTATCAAGGGAGAGCAGCTGAGCATTACTTGGAACATAACGACAACTCTGCAAACCACCAACCTCTCTTACAATCCAGGGAAATATCTTTTATAGTTTGAACAAGTATTTATCTCCCTCTTGCTTCTTGCACACCCTACTTCCCTATCCCATTTACTTCCTGTAAACTTTATAAAGTACTCCATGGGGTTAAACTTCTGAAAACAAAAGCCAAGACTCATAGGCTACATCTGCTGCTTGGTCCAGCCACACCTACTTTGAGGCAATGATCATGAGTTCCCTTTTTTCCATACCTCTAGTCCTAATTCAGACCAATGTAGTGTTTCAAAAACTGTTATAGTATCTTTCTAATTTTCTTCTCTCTCTTTGCACTCTAAGGTGTTCCATACAAGCTACCACATTACTCTTCCTTTTTTTTTTTAGGAATCTCACTCTGTCACCCAGGCTGGAGTGCAGTGGCATACTCACGGCCACCAAAGCCTCGACCTGCTGTGCTCAGGCATTCCTTCCACCTCAGTCTTCCAAGTAGCTGGAACTACAGGCACACGCCACCATGCCCCGCTTATTTTTTGATTTATTGTCGAGACGGGGGTCTTACCAAGTTGCACAGGCTGGTCTCGAACCCCTGAGCTAAGGCAATCCTTTCGCCTCCACCTCCCAAAGTGCTGGGATTACAGGCTTGAACCACCACACTCAGTTCTACTCTTCCTTAAGAATAGCTCTGATCTTGTGATCTCTGGCTAAGAAATCTTTTCTAATATTGGGACTTAGAAACATATACACAAAACATGTCACTTTGACATGCTGAACTTCCCCCCACCACTGCCTCTCTCAAAGCATAGGAATAAGTGGTTTTTTGAAGTTCCTTTGTCAGTCTAAAGTCTGGACCCACCAAGGAGAAAAATGTTTTTTCCTTCTACCCTATGTTATCTCATGACCTGCTGTTGATAGAAAGAGCAAGAATGTAACCACACCTGAAAGGCGCCTTTCACAAGGTATTGTCTAGTCTCTCAAACTTACTCCTTCAAGTTTCAAAGAGAACTATTTACAATTTCTGTGCTGTGCCCATTCATTCTCCCTAGTAATTATTTATTGCCCCTCAACAGAATTCCTCTTGCCCCCTCTCATAAAACACCAAAATGTGTTTTTGCAAGATAGTATATAAGCTTCTGAACCCTATTAGGCAGTGGGTATTCACTCTGTAATTCTCTGCATGTGCACATTAATACATTTTGAAGGTCTTTTCTCCAATTATGCTGCCTTTTATTAGTTAATTTTTCAGCAAACCTTCAGAGGGCCATGGGTGTATTTTCTCTTGTCTTCTGCATTGTCAATAAAATCAAGTCTTCACACCTTCGATATTTTAGATCTTCCATGTTAGCCTAATTATAACTTAAAATTTTATATTCCCCCTATATCCTATATCTCCTTGTGATACAGGCAAGGTATAAAACAACATATGTGCTCTCCCCCTTTCTGTCTTGGTTTATGATGTTCCTTTTGTGAGAAATGCTCTCTCCTTTCGTCACACCAGTTTTCACATGACCAAATTCTATTGTCCAGGTGCTGTGCTGCTTTCTTCATGAAGCCTTCCCTATTCTCAGTGAACACAAGCTGCCGAAAAAGGACTAATAAAACAAGAAACTGAGATGAATTTGTGGCTGGTACCAGAAGAGCAAAATGGAAATAAAGATAAACATTTGGAGCAAAGTCATAATTCCATAGCGGATATCAGGATATGAATGAATTTGACCTGAGTGTGGGGTTCTTGAGATTGAGTGGTGATTGAGACTGTCAGCACCTGGAGTGGAAATGTTCTATCTGATAGTAGGACCAGTCATTGAGAAAGGGATGTTGCTAGTTCTTTCTATTTTTTTTTT
>NW_007233112.1:28835-181184 GCF_000164805.1 Carlito syrichta
CCGCCTCAGCCTTCCAAGTAGCTGGAACTACAGGCGCGCACTACCACGCCCGGCTCATTTTTGATTTATTGCAGAGATGAGATCTCGCCAAGTTGCCCAGGTGGGTCTTGAACCCACAGGCTCAGGCAATCCGCTCACCTCAGCCTCCCAAGGCACAGGATTACAGGCTGAGCCACCGAGCCCGGCTGCTAGTTCTTTCTATGATGCTGGCTGACATCAGAGACTTTTTCAACCCTAACCTTAGGCAATGCTCTTGTTCAATTTAGTGGAATTAATCCCTGGCGAATTATCTGAACTCCCATTGTACTTTTGTTTCTTCTTTTTTTATGGCAGATAAATTAATAATAATACAATGAGGACATTATTTATCTGTCCTATCTCCACTGATGGATAATAGTATACTCAAGCAAGGCTCTCACCTCCTTCACTTTTTTTGTCCTACAAAACACCAGCCAGAATACTTTGCAATTAATTCATATAACAACCATTTTAAAAATGGAGATATCAAGGCACTGATAGCCATGATGGCTTTGATCCCATTAACATGATCATAATAGGAAATTGAAAGACTAATGACTCTGGTGCCATAAATATGCTTTTCCTATGACTTGGAAGTCTCCAGAAGACATAGAGATATTCTGAAGTCACAGGATCTTATTTATCAATATAGCATATGTAAATTAGACAGCAAATTCAATATTTCTTTTTTTAGTCCTAGGTGTACCTTGATACTGCAGATGATTAAGTGAAGTCTGAGGGGGTACAACTATTGACATATCATAGCAACATTTGCAGTCATAACTGGCGTGAGGCCAGAAATTTCCAGGAGACCCAAATCATCCCAACATGAGGGATAGAGTCTTTATACTTACCTTAGCAAAAGAGGAATGTGATTTAAAAAAACATAATATTACTATAAAATATGGAAGCCACTTTTAATAGTCTATCATATTCATCTTTAATGAAGTAGAAAAATTTCCTGATCAACTCACCTGTGAGTAGTTGTGATCTGTTTTGTAAATGAGACATTGGGGAAGATCTGGACAGAAGCAACATGATGGAAGTAGCTTTTGTTAATTTTTAAATTGTCTGTTTTTTATTTTTATCTGCTCATTCTTTCCCTGAAAGACCTCTCTGCCTATTCGTAAAGGGAGAAATCATTTAGATGCACATTACTTCAATTAGCATTGTTTCTGCTCAAGGATACTCCTATGGAAGGCTTTGAGAGCATGCCTTTAGAAATGTTTCCTTCCTCCTGTGGCACCCTAAAAGGCACTGAGGTTTAAATTCACTCTCATTCTGTCATCTTTCAGTAAAATGTTTTTCCTTACTTTGGAAAAGTGTTTCAGTGTTTTTGAACACCAGTGATGCTGTCAGTTTCCATAAGTCATTAGTACATCTGACTGAATTAAAGACATGGTTTTAATTTTTGAATAGCATCTCTTTCACTCCACAACCCTCTTCCCCAGTTGGAAAGAACTAAAAAGAAAAGAGACTTGAATAAAAAGATGGTCCAGTAATATATTCTGTTTACTTTCCTGCCTTCTCTTTGGCTAAATGCAACATTGATTGTGGCACTTGAAGTGTTGCCATGCTCAGCAACACAAGCTTCATATGATTTGATATTTAACTTGTGGGAAAGGAGCCCAGATCTTTCCCTCCCTCTTTTTTTCTCCCTGTGTTTTTACTGAAATAGGATGTGTCATAACCAGCTCGTCTGTTTACTTTCAGCCCATTGTTTTGGGAAGAATAAGGGGAAAAGATTGACTAGCATTCAGAAGCAGCAGTCAAGAAAAGCACACATCTTTTTTCTTCTTATATATAAACTTGTTTAATCAGAGCATTTGTACTTTGATGTATTATTATTACTTCTCTCTATGGGAATTGATTTGTAATGCTACCTAATCAGTGTGGTTCCAATTTTAATCTTGGAGCTAAGTAATAAATATAAGACATTAATTTCCATAAACCATATATATTTGAAAGCTTCATTTACATAGTGAACAATTTAGGACTATAAATTCTAATGTGTTTCTATTCCTTTTGGGTTACTGTTTGCATAACCTTTTTATAGCTCTGGCGAACCATAATGCTGCCCAATGCTGACAAATTTCTCACTATTGTCCAATGCATAAAAATGTATTTTAAGTAACTTTCCAACACTCCTTCAGTAATTTTTCTTCTTTTTTTTTCTCACTCACTGTTGAGGGTAATTTCCTTTTAGGAGCTGAAAAATTCGATTCTTTTTTCCTACCAATTTTCAGCATCTCATTTGGTAATTTACTCTAGCCCAGTATAGGCTTCTGCTATAGTTGGTACCAATACAGCCCCATTTATCCCAGGCAGAATTACTCGACTTTAAGAAAAGTACAGACTCAACTATAAGTAGCATCATCCCTGTCTCTAAGAGGCTGGGACCATGAGACTGAGTGTAGCCAAGTACACTTAACATATAACCTGGGCATCTTTAAGGTGAAATGAGGATGGATTGAAGATGTTAAAATAGATCATCATACTTTAGAAAAACAAAGTATGATGATCTATGTGTGTGTGTATATATGTGTGCGTATATATATTATATATATATATATATATATATATATACACACACAGAGAAAGAAAGGGAGAGGGAGGTAGCTGAGCTCGGTGGCTCAGCCTGTAATCCCGCGCCTTTGGGGGGCTGAGGTGTGTGGATTGCCTGAGCCCGTGGGTTCGAGACCCGCCTGGGCAGCGAGACCTCATCTCTACAATAAATCAAAAAATCAGCCGGGCGTGGTAGCACATGCCTGTAATTCCGGCTACTTGGAAGGCTGAGGCGGAAGGATCGCTGGAGCCCAGCAGGTCGAGGCTGCAGTGGCCGGGAGTGGCCACTGCACTCCCTTCTGGGCGACAGAGTGAGACTCCAACTCAAAATATATATATATATATATATATTTGAAAGAGAGAGGGAGGAAGGGAGAGAGAGATTTAACAGAGAAAATAAAACAGCTTCCAACTATTCAATTTTAACAGTTTCTATATGCTTCTGTTTTCATTTATTCAAATATGTTTGCTTATTATAGACATCCGAGCCTAATCTTATAACATCCTAAGTGTGGATTGCAATGTATAGTTTTTAATGTTTTTTCATGTATATTATCACATTTAATCATTACAATGCTTCCACAAGGTTATTCAAGTTAAAGCTATTATTTTATTATTGACACAAAGATAATATTTACTGGGTTTATCTGGAGAATAGAAGAGCTGAAATATACACCTATTCCAGTACAAATAATCATTAAGATATTGACATCTTTTTAAAAGAGCATACAAATGTTCCCCCAGCTAGCTACCCACACCTTTGGATGGATTGCTGCTGAGGCAGAAATGTGCTGGCTCCTGCCCTTCCAGTACTCTCCTGTGAATCTACCCGGACAACGTACCCTGAATTCAGTCCAGGTGTGTACTGAACCAAAATCATCAGCTGCTGTTGCACAAACAACATGAATAAATCAGGGTCCCAACTTAGTCCCTAAAAACATGACTCCACTTCACCCTTCCTACCTCTCTTAGGCAGTCTTCATGGTCAGAGATTAATTGGTACATGAGAAGAGTGTTCCCCGCTCTCCCTGGAGTCAGATAAACGGACGCTGAAGAAAATGCTGGCTCTAGGTTGTAAATATGAGCACTCAGGGGCGGAGAGCAAAGGCGGAGTGAGGATGCTGAGCTTCCGTCATGCCCCTGGCATCACTGCACCATCCTGCTGACTCTATGCTTCTCTGCATGAGCTACAGGAAGGAAGCAGGAGATTTGGAGTCAGACACTCCTAGGTTGCAATCCTTGCTGCTCTACTTGCCAGCACTAGGAACGAGGGCATGTTTCCTCTCTAAACCTCAGCATGGAGAATTGTTGAATATGAAGTGTGCACTGGTTTCCTACTGCTGTATAACAAATTACCACCTGCTTAGCAGCTCAAAGAAACACCCATTCATAATTTCAAATTTCTGTTGGTCAGAAGCCCTGGCACGGCATGGCTGGTCTCTCCTCAGAGTTTCACAAGACAGACAGCAAGGTGTTGGCCTGGGCTGTGGTTCACATCTGGGGATCAGTATTGTCTTTCAAGCTCTCAGACTGAGGAAGAATACATTTTCTTAGAATTATAGCACTAGGAGCCTTGTTTTCCTGCTAGTTTTTGGCCAGGAGCTGCTCTCAGCTCCCACGGACAGTCCATAAGACGTATCATGTTTGCATTTTTCCAGGAGAGCTGAAACATATCTTTCTGACTTTTTCTTCTGCCACCAGCTAGAGAAAATGCTCTTCTTCTTCTTCTTCTTCCATTTTTTTTTTTGGAACAGGGTCTCCACTTCGTCACCCAGACTGGAGTGCATACATGGGATCATAGCTCACTGCATCCTCTATCTCCTGTGCTCAAATGATCTTCCCACCTCAGTCTCCTGAATAGCTGGTACTATAGGTATGTGCCACCACTCCCTGCTAATTTTTGATTTTTTTTTTTTTTTTTGAGTTGGAGTCTCACTCTGTCGCCCAGACTGGAGTGCAGTGGCCGCTCCCGGCCACTGCAGCCTCGATCTGCTGGGCTCCGGCGATCCTTCTGCTTCAGCCTTCCAAGTAGCCGGAATTATAGGCATGCGCTACCATGCCCAGCTGATTTTTTTTATTTATTGTAGAGATGAGGAATCACTGCCCAGGCGGGTCTCGGACCCATGGGCTCAGGCAATCCACTCACCTCAGCCTCCCAAAGGCACGGGATTACAGGCTGAGCCACCGAGCCCAGCAATTTTTGATTTTTTTTTTTTTGTAAAGACAAGATCTTGCTATGTAGCCCAGGCTGGTGTTTAACTCCTGGCCTCAAGCAATTCTCCTGCTTTGGCCTTCCAAAATGCAGGATTACAGATGTGAGCCACCGTGCCAAGCCTCTCTCTGATTTTATATGGCTCTTGTGTTTAGGTCAGACCCACTTGGATAATCATCCTATTTTAAGGTCAGCTGTGCCATATAACATAACCTAATCATGTGAGTAAAATTCATTATATTCACAAATCTCAGATTATGTAAAGTATGCTCGTCACTGGCAGGAAATCTTGGGGACACTTAGAAGTTAACCTATCATGAAAGGATACAATTTATGTGAAAATAATCCAGTTCTAGGCAAAAACTTAGCATACAACAAATGGTAATTCCTCTCTAAAGTGAAGTTAAGACTAAGATTTTCAAGGGTATGATAATTCTATAACTATTTTATGTATCTGTCTCCAAATAAGAGAAAATTCCACATAAATCACAGTTATTTTATCAATCATAGTGTCTAGTTTATCACTGAGCACATAGTAAGTGCTTAGTAAAGGTGTGTTTAAATGATAAGGGCTGTGGAGAGGTAAAGGCATTCTTTCACACAAAAGAATTTTCTTAACATGTTGTAGACTATACACTGAGATTCAGGACTCTCGCAGGGCATTTTTATTCATAAACATAGTTTTCACCTGTGGTCATTTATTAAGACATCACAGATTGCTAATTACAGGTCAGATGACTGTCAGCACTTGGACCTCTATCTACAGCTGCATACTGACCATTTCCACTTGTGTCACCTAAACATCCCAAACTCAACATGTTACAAATGGAACTGTACCCTTCAAATCATTTTATTTTTTAAAAATAGCTCCTATTTCAATGAATAGATCACATTCTCCCCAATCTCCAAAGCCAGAAACTAGCTAATTAAAATTTGTACTCTCCTCCCTCTTCTCTCTTTTATCCAGTTGGTCAGATCATGCCAGCTCCATTTTCTGAATGCTTCTTTCACTTTTCCCTTTCCTCTGCCTATGCTAACCCTGACCCTTATCATTCCCTACCCAGCTATGATGGTGGTGTATTTTTTTTTTTCTTGAGTTGAAGTCTCACTCTGTCACCCAGGTTGGAGTGCATTGACATGCTCACCGCCACTGCAGCCTTGACCTGCTGGGCTCAGGCAATCTTCCTGAAACAGCCTTCCAGGTAGCTGGAACTATAGACACGCACCACCATGCCTGGCTAATTTTTTGATTTATTGTAGAGATGGGGTCTCTCCAAATTACCTGGGCTGATTGCAAATCTGTGGGCTCATGCAATCTTCTCACCTTGGCCTCCCAAGGGGTCATAGGCTGAGCCACCATACCCAGCTAGTGGTGTATTCTTAATCAGGTTTCCTGTTCCCAGGTTCTCCAATTTATTCTGTACTCTGTTGTTCAGCTTATCAGTCTGATCCTGCCTCTCTAGTTTCAGTATCTCTCAACTGATTCTAAGAAAAAGATCTGGCTGTACAGCTTATGATTCTACTGACTGACCATACACAAATCTCCATATAGCATGGACAGTACACTTTTCAAAATATTTTTGAGGCATAATTTACATACAAGGAAAGACACAGATATCATGTGTGGGTTTTGGTGAGTTTTGACAAATGAATATATTTGTGAAACTGTTATCTAATTAAGATACAAAACATCAAAGTCATCTTTGTAAAGCATAAATCATGTTATGTCACTTGTCATAAATCTCATGTGTCCTATCACCTTCCTGACAGTTCCTCCTACCGCTTATCCACTCATTCATAGAACCCATGTCTTATGGTCTTTCCTTGTTTCAAGCCTTCCAAGTTCATAGAACATTTGCCTAGAACATTTCCTTGGCTTTCTCCTCACTTCTGTCAATGTTAAATAATGAGATTCAGAAAGTATGGTTAAGTATAGAGTTTATTCACATGCAAATGAGTATAGCCACTTGGGAGACAGAGACTCCAAATGAATGGGGTCAGCATTTCAAAGTGGAGAAGTTAAGATTTCACTTATATAGGCAGAGATAGAGAAGTTTTATAAGAGTATGACTTTTTTTTTAAACTACAAGAGCAGTACCTATGCAATCAGGTTGGTTCCAGATTGCTACATTCCAAAGAAAATTACCTTATTACTCCATGAGGAGGAGTAATGATCTGAGTGGGTCTTACCACTGGTGTATTTCCATCTTCCTAATTATTAAAAAAAAAAAGGCAGAAGTTGCAGTTGCTTGCCACATGGCTCAAGATGCATAACTACATTCCTCTCAATGCTCACAATAAGCAAGTTCCAACAGCTTTAAGTTTGAATTATTTAATTTCGCACTTCCTTCAGGGCTGTCCAAATGCCACTTCCTCACAGCTCAAATAAACCGTTGTTAAGTGACATGTGTTAAGGGGATTTTCTTGATTGCTCTATTTAAAATTGCAACCATATCAGAGCCCAAGTCCTTACATGTATCACCAGCTGATACAATTTTATATATTTGTTTTGTTAAATTAAGCTTAGCCTAAAGCTGCCTCTTTACATATTTAAGTTCAGTCAAAATGTTTCTCCATGCATATTGAAATGTAGCCTAACTAGATGTGTAAACAGACTAATCTATTGTTGTGCCAATCACTGAGTTTCAGCTGATTAAAGGGGTCAACTATTAAAACTATATTCCAAATAAGACAAAAGCTGAGCTGTAATCAATTTAGCTGTTTCTGTACCTCATTTCCATTTTCTATAAGTGACTTTCCTTTGTCCATAAATCTTCCACCCTGTGGCTGCACTGTAGTCTCTCTGAGCCTACTCTGGTTTCGGAGGCTGCCTGATTCATATATCATTCTTTGCTCAATTAAACTGTTAAATTTAATTTGTATAAGGTTTATCTTTTAATAGTTTGTGTGTTTGCTAGAATGTAAGAGGATTTGGGATATCTTGTTTACTGCCATCTTCCCAATGTTCTAAATGGTGTCTGAGACTAAGTTCTCAATTAATATTTGTTAAACGGAGCAGATGACAGCTAAACACAACAACATGGCAGAAAGGACCTTCATGATTTGACCCCTTCCTTACATTTCATCTATTTTTCTGCTTTCTATAATCTCTAAGCTTTAGTCAGTTTCAATGACTTGCAGTTCATTAAGAAAGACACCATGTTTCCCTTTAACTCTAGCTACATATTCTCACTGTTTCTGGAATATCCTTCCTTTCTTTGTCGAATTTCCAAATTCTTGCTCCTTCTCAGCTGGGGTTTCCTCCTCTGTGATTATCTCCTTGACTCCTTCAACAGACTTCAAACTTTCTGCTCTATGTTTCCTCCTTTTTATACTCTTCTTAGAATAGCTCATAGAATGTTCAGTAAATTTTCATATTTTAGCACAATGTATTCCCACCAATACTTGAGCTCTTTGAGGATATTAATTATGTCTTTTCACCTTTGTAACACCCATACATAGCCACCTTAATATATAATTTGTACTCAGTACATTTTTGTTGAAAGATAATGAAAAACAAAAGAAAAAGATGGAAAAGGTAGGGAAGAAGGAAGAAAGAGCAGGGAAAATCTAGAAAAGAAAAATAAAATATAAATTTAGATAATGACATATTAATATTTGAATCCAGGGGACTTTGGGGCAAGATGGCGATGACACAGGTTGGACTGTGAGATTCTCCGCAAGAGCGAGTGTCCATAAAGACTCTCTGCTGTGTGCTGGTGGGTGAGTGAAAGTTCATTTGAGGGAAGACTCAGGTTCATGCACCTGGGTCTCTCCTCCAGAGATGACTGCAACCACCCACCACCCTGAGATTGGAGACTCGGGCACACAGGACAGAGCTCTCTTGAGAGGAGGCAGCAGAGAACAGTTGCCCCTCAGCTCCAGAACCTGGCCCACACCATCACCTGCAGCAGCAGATCTGACACAAGCAGGCAGGTAGCGGAAATCTGGACTAAAACTCCAATACCAGTGACAGGACACTGTTGGGCACCATCTTCTCAATCCCAGACGGGGCAAAGACTTGCATTGCCCCACTCAGCTCTGCCCAGCCTCCATCTTGGGACCCAAAAGCTATTTCTCATCAGACTCGCAGAGACAGATGCCCCTCCCCCACACTGGAACAGGCACAGACACCTCAGATCTAAGTGGGAGACTTGACAACAGCAGCAGTGAGTAAGGTGAGTACAGATCTGATCCATCCTCCCCCCACAGTAGTCCATGGGGCATCTGACCCATGCTGAGAACAATACTATCAGCCTGCACTGAGAGTAGAGGGGAGGGGCTGGATACCAGAGCCACTCCCTAAGGCAGAGACCTGAAAAGAATCTGGACTTACAGAAACTGCCAAAGAGTGAGTTTTTTTGTGTTTTGTTTTGTTTGTTTTAGGTTTAGCTTTTTTCTTCTCTCTTTCTTCCTGTCTTTATTTATGTTTTTGTACTTTTTTTCTGTTATTTTAATTTTAAAAATATTCAGTTTGTGTGTGGGTATTTTTGAGGGCGAGTACACTAACAGGGATTTTTGTTTGTTTGTTTGTATGATTGTCTGTATGTTTTGTCTTTTTTGTTTTTTCTGTCTTTGTTTGTCTTTCTGTTTATTTATTAGTTGGTGTACCTGTCTGTTTTCCCTCTCCTTCTTTTCTTCCTCAGCCTCCCTTTTGTCTTCTTCTTCCCTTTTTCCATTCTTTTCCCTTTTCTATTTATCTCATTTTGCTTTCAAGGGGGCAAGCAGACACCCCCACTGCATGGACAGATTGTAACACAGTGGGAAGTGGGTTCCAGGGGGGCACACACACCTGTCAGTGGATACTGGAACCTGCAGATATTGTCTGAGTTATAGTTTGCCCCTCAATTAAATCTCAAAACTGCAAAAAACACATGCCCTCACCCCTAGTCCAGCTTCAGAATTGAACAAAAAGGGAATCTACATAAGGAAGAATAGGAAATTGAGCAAACGGAAATAAAAGGTATTCCCTTTTTACTGAACAACATAATTAAAGAAGAGGTTAAAAAAGGGGGGTAGGTGATGTACACAAATGAAGAAAAACCAGAGGAAGAATATAAGTCTCACACATACCCCTGGGAAGTCAGCCACTGAGAATACAGACTCCAGAACTCAAAAAAATGAATAGCCCCCAGAATGACTGATCTTAAACTATAAACCCAGATATCAAGATATTAATAGAGAGAATAAATAAAAATTAGGAGATATAAGAAGAAGGAATGAAGGACTTGATAACTGAGATAATAGCAATAAAGAATACAGTGAATGAAATAAACAACAAACTGATAAGCATGGAAAGCAGAATTAACCAAGCAGAAGAAAAAATTCTCAGAGCTTGAAGAGCAAAATATGGAACTAATCCAAACTGTTAAAAACATAGAAGAAAAGCTTAAAAAGACAAAACAATACCTCCAAGAGGCAAGTAATTATACAAGAGGCCAAACCTAAGATTAATTGAAATCTGTGAGGCAGATAGAGGACAGAGACCACCCTGAAACAAACATTTCATGAAATTATCCAAGAAAACCTCCCTCATCTCATCAGTGATGAGACCATTCAAACACAAGAAATTCAGAGAACCTCTGAAGACAACAAACAGGAAGACCAACTCCCAAACACACAGTAATTTGCCTACACAAAGTAGGTTTAAAAGAAAAAATTCTAAAGGCAGCAAGAGAGAAAGGTCAGACGACCTACTGGGGAAGACTAATTAGAATAGCAGCAGACTTATCTACAGAGACACTTCAGTCTAGGAGAGCTTGGAGCCCGCTCTTCAAAGTTCTCAAATATAAACAATTTCAACCAAGAATTATCTACCCTGCTAAGGTAAGCTTTATCAGTGAGGAAGAATTAAAATCCTTCTCAGACAATCAATCGCTAAGAGTTTATGCAGCCTCCAGACCAGCTCTACAAGAAACTTAAAGTATTAAACACAGAAGAAAGAAAAAAAGAATGATTGCCTTTTACAAGAATACAGGAAAAAGATTGAAAACACACATGAACCAACCCCAAAATAGAAAAAAACAGCAACAAATAAACAGCAGCAACAACAGCAAACTCTGTAAGAACATCATGACAGAGATTAAACTCTCACATCTCAATAATTAGCCTGAATGTGAATGGACTAAATGCACCACTGAAAAAACATAGAAGGGTTAAATAGATGAAATATCATGAGGCAACAATATATTGTCTCCAAGAGACTCATCTCACCAGAAAGGACATTCACAGACTCAAAGTAAGAGGATGGGAAACAAAATTTCAGGCAAATGGAACACAAAATAAGCCAGAAGTCACAATCTTAATATCAGACAAAATACTCTTCATGTTATCAAAAATTTTAAAAAAGATCCGGAAGTTCACTACACAATGATAAAAGGTTCAATCCATCAATAAGAAATATTCATTCTAAACATATATGCACCCAACATAGGAGCACCAACTTTCATAAAGCACCTACTAGGTAAACTAAAAAAAAAGAGTCTAACACTATCATAACCGGGGACTTAAATACCCCACTAACAACCTAGACAGACCATCAAAACAAAAAGCCAACAAGGAGATCTGGAACCTCAACTTGATGCTTGACCAAATGGATTTAATTGATACCTATAGAACATTCCGCCCAACAACGGAATATACATTCTACTCATCACTACATGGAATGTACTCTAAGATCGACCACATCCTCAGCCACAAGTCAAGCATAAACAAATTCCATAAGATTGAAATTCTGCCATGCTCCTTCTCAGACCACAGTGGAATAAAAATAAACATCAACACCAAAAAAGTTCCCCCCAAATCCACAAAGATATGGACACTAAACACTATGATGCTAAACAACTCCTGGGTCAACAGGGAAATCAAAACAGTGATTAAAAGATACCTGGAAGCTGAGCTCAGTGGCTCAGCCTGTAATCCTGCGCCTTTGGGAGGTTGAGGTGAGTGGATTGCCTGAGCTCGCGGGTTCGAGACCTGCCTGGGCAGCTAGACCTCATCTCTACAATAAATCAAAAAATCAACCGGCCGTGGTAGCGCATGCCTATAATTCCAGCTACTTGGAAGGCTGAGGAGGAAGGCTCGCTGGAGCCCAGCAGGTCGAGGCTGTGGTGGCCGGGAGCGGCCACTGCACTCCAGTCTGGGCGACAGAGTGAGACTCCAACTCAAATAAAAAAAAGATACCTGGAAACAAATGAAAATGAAGAAAAATCTTACCAAAATCTGCCATAATAAGCATTAATAAGAGGAGAATTAATATCTCTACAAACACATGTGAAGAAAATGGAAAGATCTCAAGTTAACAGCCTAACAAATCACTTAAGGAAGCTGGAAAAGTAAGACCATGAAAACCCTAACTTCAACAGAAGAATCCAGAACACCAAAATAAAAGCCCAAATTCAGGACATAGAAGACAAAAATACAATACAAAAAAATCAATGAAAATAAAAGCTGTTTCTTTGAAAGGATAGACATGATTGATAGATCCCTAGCTAGACTGACCAAGAAAAAGAGAGAAAAAGTCCAAATAAACACAATCAGATATACAAAAGAGTAAGTCACAATTGACCCCAAAGAAATACAAAAGATTATCAGAAATTACTATGTATACCTGTATGGAAAGAAACTCAAAAACCTAAATGAAATGGAGGACTTTCTGACATCACACAACCTCCCCAGGTTGAAACAAGAATAAATCAAGACCCTAAATAAACTAATAACAACCCAGGAAATCAACTAAGTTATAAGAAACCTACTTACAAAAAAAAAAAAAAACAAAACACAACAACCCTGGACCAGATAACTTTCCAGTAGAATTCTACAAAACATACAAGGAAGAGATGATACCAATCCTATAGAAAGTATCCCAGGTAATTGAGAAAGATGGAACACTCCCCAAATAATTTTACGAAGCTAACATCACATTGATACCCAAACCAGATAAAGATCCAACAGAGAAAGAGAACTACAGGCCAATATCCTTTATGAACATAGATGATAAAATTCTCAAAAAGATTCTAGCAAACCGGATCCAACAACACATGTCAAAAATCATCCACAATGACAAAGTAGGTTTCATCCCTGTGATGCAGGGCTGGTTCAACATCTGCAAGACTATAAACATAATTAAATACATCAATAAATGTAAAAACAAAAACCACATGATTATATCATCAGATGTGGAAAAAGCTTTTGATAAAATCTAGCACCTCTTCTTGATAAAAACCCTCAAACATCTAGGTATAGATGGAACATACCTCAAAATAGCAAGAATCATCTATGATAAACCCACAGCCAACATACTGCTAAACAGACAGAAATTGGAACCATTTCCTCTGAAAACTGAAATAAGACAAGGATGCCCACTCTCACCCATCCTGTTCAACACAATATTGGAAGTCCTAGCTAGAGCAAACAGACAAGAGGAGGAAATCAGGTGAATCCAAATAGGAAAAGAGGAAGTTAACTTATCCCTCTTTACAGATGACATGATGCTATGCCTCAAAAACACAAGAGAATCTGTCAAAAGCCTCCTTGCACTGATAAAAATACTTTGGCAAAGTCTCAGAGAATAAAATAAATGTGCAAAAGATAGTCACATTTCTGTATACAACAATAAACAAACAGAAATAAAAACCACAATCCCATTCTCAGTAGCCATAAAAAAAAGAAATACCTTGGCATCTTCCTAACTAGAGAAATGAAAGAAATTTACAATGAAAACTACAAAACACTGCTCAAAGAAATCAAAGATGACACAAAAAAAATGAAAAAAATAGTCCATGCTTATGGATTGGAAGAACTAATATTGTTAAAATGTCCATTCTACCCAAGTCAGTCTACAGATTTAATGCAATACTCATTAAATTATCAGCAGCATTCTTCTCAGACCTGGAAATGACAATATGGAAATTCATATGGAAACATAAAAAACCACAGATATCCAAAACAATCCTCAGCAAAAAACATAACAAAACACAAAACAACAAAGTGGGAGGTATCATGCTCCCAGATTTTAAACTTTATTATGAAGCTTCAATAATCAAAACAACCTGGGATTTGTTCAAGAACAGGCATACAGACCAATGGAAAAGGATAGAGACTCCAGAAGCAAAACCTTAATTTCTCAACCAACTCATCTTCGACAAAGCCTCTACCAGCAACCACTGAGGAGAGGAGAACCTATTCAGTAAATGGTTCTGGGAAAACTGGCTGACCACATGCAGAAGATTAAAACAAGATTCCTACATATCACCTACACAAAAGTCAACTCTAAATGGATCAAAGACCTAAATGTAAAGCCTCAAACTATAAGACCCTTAGAAAATGCATGAGACACCCTTATGGAAATTCGAACTGGCAACCAAATCCTGATCAAAACCCCAAGTGCCCATGTCATAAGAGATAAGATAGTCAAGTGGAGCCTCATCAAACTAACAAGCTTCTGCAAAGCCAAAGAAACCATCAAGAGAGCAGAGAGACAGCCCATGGACTGGGAAAAAATATTTGCCAATTGTATATCAGACAAAGGCCTAGCATCTAGGATCTACAGGGAACTCAAACATGCCAAAAAGAAAAAAACAAACAGCCCCATAACAAAGTGGGCAAAAGTTATGAATAAGCACTCCTCAAAAGAAGACATATGAGCAGCCACCAAATACATGAAAAAATGCTCAGCCTCACTAGACATCAAAGAAACAAACATTAAAACCACCTCCTCCGGTCAGAGTGACCATCAAAAATACATCAAAAAACAGCAGATGAGGGAGAGGATGTGGGGAAAAGGGAACACTTCTACACTGTTGGTGGGAGTGTAAACTAGTACAACCTATGTGGAAAACAGTTTGGTGATTCCTAAAATGTCTAAATATCGACCTTCCATACAACCCAGCAATCTCCCTACTGGGAATATAGCGGGAGGAATTCAAATCACTTTATGAAAAATACACCTGAACATGCTTGTTTATTGCAGCATTGTTCACAGTAGCAAAAACATGGAACCAACTGTGCTGCCAACTGAAAGAGGACTGGATTAAAAAAATGTGGTACATATACTCAATGGAATATTACACAGCTGTAAAAAAAGACAAAATTATGAACTTCACAGCAACTTGGATGGACTTAGAGTCTATAATACTGAGTGATCTATTACAGGAACAAAGAACTGAGTATCACATATTCTCACTCATAAGTGGACCTTGAACAATTATTGTAATACTATAAGAAAATGATTGTCAGTAGTAGGAAATTGTTGGGGTGGGATGGGATTGGCAGTAGTGGGATTCTGCTGGGGGGTGGCACCCCTCTTCAGCAAGGGTACCTGCATAATGAACATTTGTATACTTAACCCTGAATTGTACCCAACATCTTTAAAATAAAAAAATAAAATTTAAAAAGTCCATGAAACAAAAAATAAAAAAGATTTGAATTCAGTCTCTCAAATACAAAGTGTTCTAAGCCTCAACAAAATAATTTAGTTAATTCATTCCTACTTTCAATTATTAAACTAGGGTTTATTTATATGTAGGATTTATAATTTCTTCTTTGTGCATGTGTGTGTGTTTCTGAAGGGAAATAATATTGTGCAGAAGAAAGACATTCCTAGATAGTGGTTAGAATGCAAACTCACAATAGATTTAAATACTAACAAATGGTAACACACACACATATACATTTATGTGATGTTTGTTACATGTATAATCTATTTCCTAATGTTTTATTTAAATGATAGGAAACACATTCACAACAAAGTAAAACACTAAGATAACCATTTTGATGTCAGAGAGGAATTCTTTTTTTTTTTTTTTGAGTTGGGGTCTCACTCTGTCACCCATACTGGAGTGCAGTGGCCGCTCCCAGCCACCACAGCCTTGACCTGCTGGGCTCCTGCGATCCTTCCGCCTCAGCCTTCCAGGCATGCGCTACCACGCCTGGCTGATTTTTTGATTTATTGTAGGGATAAGGTCTCGCTGCCCAGGCAGGTCTCGAACCCACAGGCTCAGTCAATCCACTCACCTCAGCCTCCCAAAGGCGCGGGATTACAGGCTGAGCCACCGAGCCCGGCTCAGAGAGGAATTCTTTTTAATGAAGAGAGAATGAGAGCTCAACTCTTGCCTGAGTTCTTGACTTTGCCACAGGAAAGAATTCAAGAACAAGTCACCAAACTAGGGAGTAAATCAAAGAGTTTATTAAGGTCAAAGTACACGCTTAAAGGGAAAGGGAGTGAGTGCAAGCGTAGTCTCAAGAGGAGAGCAGTCCTAGGGAGGAAAGTACATACTCCAAGGGAGGGTAGTACGGACAATCTCAGAGTAAAAACTGCCCCAAGGGGGTCTTGGTGGCTAACTATTATATCCTTTGCCTTTGAAGAGGTGTTGGGAGGGAGGGAGGGTCTTAAGGGCCATGGATTTATTTGGGAATTTGAGCTGCATGATGAGCTATTTACCTTTGTTAGGTGTTCTATTTACCTTTGTTAGGTGATCAAGAAGGGTGGATAGCCTGCTTTTGCTCTCCTTGACTCCAACTCCAAGCACCCTGGAGGTGTTTTCCACCTTGCTTTCTGCTTCTTGTAGGATGAAAAAGAGGTCACCTTTTCCCTGTACTTACTAGCCTGCCTCAGTGTGCCATCTAATTAAAGTTTCAATTTTTCTTCATTTGGCTTGGCCCCTCCCTTAATTGTCATTTTCTATCTCCTTTTGAAGTGGAACAGACCAAGAATAGTAGAGAGGAAGCTTAAGGGATCATTATATTAATCATGTTTTTAAAATTTTTATATTGTATGATGCTTTGACATCTGGATGTCTTGCTAGCCTGGGAGAGACTGTCCCTCTCAGGGCTAGCTTATTCCTAGAGATGACAAAAGATGCTCTGTGAACATGCCTTTCATATGCAAGCCAACCACACCAAAGCCCATATCTCAAACTTCCTCCTTTATGTGTACTTAGACACCAAGGCACTATTTTCCCTGCCCTAAATCATCCCGGTGTCGAATACCAAAAAACTAGAAACCACCTTGGTAGCCCAGAGCCTGCTGAAATTATTCCAACTATCCAATCCTAACCTTGTTCAAATTTGCCTATCCTGTCTCATCCATTCCTTTCTAAGGAACTCACAATAAGGGCTCTGGGCTGTGCTTTCTCCTTCTGCGTCCCGGCTGAACGAGCTGCCTCCCCCTGTGGCCCTGCATTGTATGTTTTCTCCTCTCGGGAACTGTTGAGTAATAAAACTTTGTGTCATCACTCCGTCACTTTTATAAATTAAATCCTGGGTACAATCAAGAAATTGTTCAGTATAGGTAAAACAAAAACTGGTAATGAATCTTTGAATAATATGATTAATTTTAATTATCGGTACTATGCATGCCCCTTTCCCTCAAGAATTGCCTATAATAGTAATCAAACCAGAAAAATCAAGAATTGCCTGTAATATTAATCACACTAGAATGCAGGGAGCTAGGAGGAAAATGAAAAATGAAAGAATTCCCTGGGAAACACTGTAATACATGTTCACATCATTCTCTGGAACAATACTTTGGACAAAAATCCATTTAACTTGTTCTCAGCCATCATAGTTGTTTTCCTGAATCATAAAATTCCCATTATGAAGTAAACCCTGACATCAACTTGATTAGTATAAAAATAAATCTTAGCAGCATGCATGCTTTAAACTACAGTTTTTCAGGCCACAATTATAGATTCTATTATTTCCTGTACCTACTGCAGTAATTAGATATTATTTCAATGCACTGCCAATTGTTGGCAGTATTTTTTAAATTTGTGTAAAAGACTCATTGGTTTAAAACCGTTGACACAAAGTTTTTGAGCGTTCATCGATAATATGTTAAGTATTAATTTTATTGATTAATTTTGGGCTCAATCAAAAGGAACCAAAATTCTGCATAATCTTTACTTATAAAGTTATATGCTCCCATTTATATATATATATATTATATACACACACACATACACATATATACCTATATATTCATAAATAGTTTTATATATATATGTATATATAAATATGCATATATTTTAAACTTTTGCATGAGCACGCCTATTGTTAGGACTTAGAAACCGATACTCTAAAATATGGTTTTTGTTTTTGTTTTCGTTTTTTTTAATGAGTCAGAGTCTCCCTCTGTCGCCCAGGCTGGAGTGCAGTGGCATATTCATGGCCATTGCAGCCTTTACCTGCTAGCCTTGGGCAATCCTTCCACCTCAACCTTCCAAGTAGCTGGAACTACAGGCATGCGCCACCATGCCCAGATAATTTTTCTGATTTATTTTAGAGATGAGGTCTTACCAAGTTGCCCAGGCTGGTCTTGAACCCCTGGACTCGGGCAATCCTCTCACCTAGGCCTCCCAAAGTGCTGGGATTATGGGTGTGAGCCACCACGCCTGGCCTTAAAATATGGTTCTATGACATGCCTAGCTGAAGATAAAACCTCAAGGTCTCTCTGATCCGTCCCCACCCATCCTATCTTTCAACCCTCTGTCTCTCTCAAAGCACAGGATATTCTCTAAGATTCTCTGGGCCTAAAGTCTGAACCTACCAGAGAAGAAAACAATTACCTCTGGTTCCTTCCCTGAGTTTCATATCACAAGATGAAAATCTGAATCTGTCAATGCACCTGTACAAACTTTAGTCACAAACCATTGTCTGCTCTGTGGGGCCCACAAACTTTGGTCCAGGCCACTGTATGTTCTTTGATCACATTAAATTCCTCTAAAAGTTACTTATTGTCCCCTAAAATCATTTATCCTTCCCCTCCTCTCTTTCTCCTAAGGAGTAGGATATATAATCATGGTGGGATAATCAGTCTGTGGTTGTCCCCTGTGCATACTAATATATCTGCATGACATTTTCCTTATTAATCTGCTTTTTGTGAGTTGAGTTTTCAATGAAACTTCAATGCTGAAGGAAATTTTCTATTCTAAAGTAAAGGCTTTGTAATGAAGACTTTTTTTTGAGTCACATTTATGTACATTTCCTAGAGTAAACAAATTAATATTTATTCATAGATTTCTTTTTAGTGGGCTGCTGCAACAGGATACTGTATGGACATTAGTTCAGAGACTGAGGTTTGAGATTCAGTCATTTGTAACTGGCTTGGTCTTATTCTTTAAGGTAAGGCTGCTTCCTGCTGATGCCCATACACAGATGATGTCAACACTCAGAATCTCCATTCACAATGAAACCTACCTGCTGTGGACCAAACTTTGAGCCTGAGTTTGAATTTTGATTTTGCCTCTATTTAATTGTGAGTGAACTTGGGTCTATTACTTGACCTCCACAACCCTCAGCTCAATCATCTGTGAAGAAGAGGTTAAAATTAAAAATCTAAGTCATTTCAACTGCTAGCCTGACAAAGGTTTAAAATTAAGAAATTGTATAACATAAATATCTAGATCACATAGATAAACAATATAGAGAAGATAACAGAATTATTTACTGTGTTTTTCAGGCACAATCATTTACCAATTCATTCATTCAATCCCTCATGATTCAACAATCACTTGTAAAGTATGTATTAAAGATGAAAGAAAAATAAAAAGAACTCTTTGCTTCCAGGATGATAACTTTACTTCCCCATCAGAAGTTCAGAAAAAAATTTTAAAATTTTATTTTTGCAATGGCCAGATTATTGGCTCTGAATTCTGGTTCATCAGATAACACAAATAAAGAAATAGTTGAATATCCAATTATTTTGGTGTGATTAAAAAGTTGTTTATTTGTTAATGAATATTAAAAATATTTTCAGGTCTTGTTTTACTTAATTATCTTGAAAAGTACAGCCATGGAAAATTAAAAAGTATATATGCTTTTTTAAAAAATTTGCAACTTTTATTTTATTTTTATTTTAAAGATGGGTAAAATTTAGGGCTAGGTATACAAATGGTCATTATACAGGTAAAGTTTGGACCTCACTTTGGTCCCCACTTCACCTGGTTTGAGATCAGGGACCTTTATTGATGAATTGTACCCCTCCCATTACTGCCAATCCCTTTCTTATAGTATTATGATAATTGTCCAGGGTCTGCTTATGAGTGAGAATGTGTGGTACTCAGTTCTTCATTTCTGTGATGGATCACTGAGTATTATAGACTCTAAATCCATCCAAGTTGCTATGAAGTTCATAATTTTGTTCTTTATGGCTTCATAATATTCCATCGTGTATATGTACCACATTTTTTGATCCAGTCTAGTTTCAGTAGGCAGTACTGTTGATTCCATGTTTTTGCTATTGTGAATAGTGCTGCAATAAACATGTGTGTGCAGGTTTCTTTTTCATAGAGTGATTTGAGTTCCCCCAGGTGTATTCCCAGAAGGGAGATTGCTGAATCATATGGAAGGTCGATTTTAGGTCTTCTAGGAATCGCCCACTGTTTTTCACAGAGGTTGTACTAGTTTACAATCCCACCAACCGTGTAGAAGTGTTCCTTTTCTCCTCATCCTCTTCAGTGTCTGTTGTTCTTTGAGTTATTGATGATGGCCATCCTGACTGGAGTTAAGTGGTATCCAGTGTGGTTTTAATTTTCATTTCTTGATGATTAGTGAGGTTGAGCAATTTTTTTTTTTTTTTTTGAGTTGGAGTTTCACTCTGTTGCCCAGGCTAGAGTGCAGTGGCATGCTCCCGGCCACCGCAGCCTCGACCTGCTGGGCTCCAGCAATCCTTCCACCTCAGCCTTCCAAGTAGCCAGAACTACAGGCATGCGCTACCACACCTGGCTTCCAAGTAGCCAGAACTACAGGCATGCGCTACCACACCTGGCTAATTTTTTATTTATTGTAGAGACGAGGTTTCCCCAAGTTGCCCAGGCTGGTCTCGAATCCACGGGCTCAGGCAATCTACTTGCCTCTGCCTCGCAAATTGCTGGGATTACAGGCTGAGCCACCAAGCCCGGCCAAGGCTGAACATTTTTTCATGTATCTGTTGACTGCTCATATGTCTTCTTGTGAGAAGTGTCTATTTATATCTTTTGCCCTTTTTTATATATAACTGTTTTTATGGTCAAGATGGCTAAACAATGAAATAAGATTCCAAATTAAATGTTCAAATCTTTTATTTATTCAAATTTTAAAAACAGACTGAATTGTCAATAGTGTGAAATAATAGGAAAGAGGAGCTACCTTAGAGCCTAGTACTATGAATAAAATAATCACACTTAAATAATGATAGCAATAATAATATGCACCCAGATATACCACAATCCAAAATCAGTTCACAACTACTACCATCTAATCAATGAAAAGGACTAGGAAAGAAGACTCAAAAAAGTCTTATTTATGAACCACAAACACAGAGCCTCAGAAACTCCATTCTCATTCTCTGAGAATAGATACCCCTTAGTAATTCTCTTTAGTAATTAAAAATCAATGCTGAAATAATATGACACCAACCCTGCTGCTTGTCCACTCTTCTGAGACTCATTCCTCTGTTACCTTCCTTGCCTGTTTATGCACACACACACACACACACACACACACACACACACATACACACACACACACACAATTCAAGGTGCAAGCCAAGCAGAGTGGCTCACTCATGCTCATTAAGAAATGACAAAGGTCTGCAGCAGAATGTCCAGTAGAGTGAAGTCTGAGCTAACAGACTGACTAAATATTCAATGTGATCCAAAATCCTGATTATCAGGACAAGAGCTAGAATAGCTAATGCACAAACAGGCTTAATTAACCCTAATTAGTTCAGAGTCAGGCTACAAAAGACTTAATTAGCAGTTATTAGGTGCTGCTCAGAAAAGGAGCGTAAATAATGGTTGGTAGCAAGCTGCGTGTAAGAGTCTCCTGGCTGAGTGACACCAAATTAATAAAAAAGGGGGAAGGTGAAATCAATGTTTTTTCATTGGGGATTAAATATAAAATAATATGGAACTTAAATTTCACTTATTCAGAGTAGTTTGTTGGTTTGTTTGTCTATTCTGGACAACCGAGATGCTTCAGGAGAGGGCTTTAACAGTTTAATCCTAGTCAGGCACAGTTGCTCATGCCTGTAATTCCAACATTTTGTGAGGTGGAGGTGAGAGGATTGCCTAAGCCCAGGGGTATAAGAACAGCCTGGGCAACTTGGCGAGATCTCTCCTCTGCAATAAATAAAAAATTAGCCGGGCTTAGTGGCATGTGCTTGTAAATCCAGCTATTTGGAAGGCTGAGGTGGAAGGATCCTCTGAAGCCACCAGGTCAAGGCTATGGTGGCCATGAGCATACCACTGTATTCCAGCCTGGGCGACATAGTGAGATTCCTACTCAGACAAACAAACAAACAAAAAAGATAAAAGAAAAGTTTAATCCTAATGGTGTGATGGTTACCACAAAGAGAAGAATATCTGCTCTTGGGATGGTAAGTGGCCAGGAAGGTTCAGAGGAATAAGTGCATGGTTTTCCTTAATCATTTAAAGAATCAGCATTTGGAGGGTCTCACATTGAGGAGAGTCGGAAAGGAAAGGTGGATGCATAAGGAGAACAGAGAAACTGAGTTATGAACATAGGGTTAAGCTAGTGACCACTGTCAACTCTGAATGGTCTAAGCCTGAATCCTGGCTGCACAACAAATGGGCTTTCTCAGCAGCACAAATCCTTCCTTCTTCCTTGGGCATTATACTTACCAACATTGTTTCTCACAGGAACCAAAAGCTAGACTCCCTTCTGATTTCACAGTAAACTGATTTGCATCAAAAACACACAATGACCAGATTAAGATAGAAGAATTGAGGTAAAATTAACATGATAGGTGGTTCTCCACCAAGTCTGTTTGTAGAATACACAATGTTTCTCTTAAGTTTTGTAATATACTGCATAAAACACGGACTTGACATGAGTGAGATTAGAACACTACAGGGTTCTTATATTTTAATGCATCTTTATTTAATACGACTATAAATGTTATCACTCATAAATGTATGGCCTTGTCATAAATTATTTCAAAGAAGAATACTGTTTGTAGGTGTATGTAAATACAGAAAAGTTCTCCTTTAAAAGACTACTTTAATCAACCATTAATTTCATACCATAACTACCTTCCTCTTAAAAAAAAATTCCAAGGGTCAATTTAGGAAGAATAAAGATGTTTTAGTTTTGTGTTGCTCTGTGACAAATTACCATAAACTTCTCTGCTTAAAACAATACCCACTAGCTGGGCTTGGTGGCTCAGCCTGTAATCCTGTGCCTTTGGGAGGCTGAGGTGAGTGGATTGCCTGAGCCCGCGGGTTCGAAACCCGCCTGGGCAGCGAGACCTCATCTCTACATTAAATCAAAAAATCAGCCGGGCGTGGTAGCGCATGCCTGTAATTCCGGCTACTCGGAAGGTTGAGGCGGAAGGATCGCCGGAGCCCGGCAGGTCGAGGCGACAGTCTGGGCGACAGAGTGAGACTCCAACTCAAAAAAAACCCAAACAAACAATACCCACTAATTAGCTCACATTTCTACTAGGCCAGAACCCCAGGATGATTTGACTGAGTACTCTGAAGGCCAAAATCAAGATGTAGGCCAGGCCAGGTTCTTATTTGGAGCAACATTCTATTCCACGACCATTCATGCTGTTTTCAGAATCCAGTTAGTTCCTTGTGGCTGTAGGTTGAAGTCCTCATTTCTTTGCTAACTGTTAAAGCAAGGGTTGTTCTCTGCTCCCAGAGTGTGCTTACATACCTTCTTGCACGGCCCCACCATCTATGGCAACCCAAGTCCTTCTTATTCTTTCAGTGTCTCAGACTTCTCCTTTATGCCTCTCAGTAACATAAAATTCACTTTTAAAAGTTCCATGTGATCAGCTTGAGTCCATTTGGTTGATCTCCTTTTTTATTACTGAAGGTCAACGATGAGTAACCTTAATTACCTCTCAAAATTATGTTTGCCATGTAATGTAACACAATCACAGGCATAATATCTCACCATATTCATTGTTTCAGAAACACAGACTCTTGTAATCCCAGCACTTTGAGTGACTGAGGCGAGTGGACTGCCTGTGCCCGGGGTTCGAGACCCACCCGGGCGACTTGGCAAGACTTCATCTGTATAATAAAAAATTAGCGGGGCATGGTAGCATGCCCCTGAGTTCCAGCTACTTGGAAGGCTGATGTGGAAGGATTGCCGGAGCCCAGCAAGTTGAGGCTGTGGTGGCCAGGAGCGTGCCACTGCACTCCAGTCTGGGTGACAGAGTGAGAGTTCAACTCGAAAAAGAAAGAAAGAAAGAAAGAAACAGGGACTCAACCTCCCTTGCCTCCATACCTAGACCCCTGCCAAGGACAGAAGGTGGCAATGGCTACCAGACAGGAACAGGAGAGAGAGACCATTAGGGTATTTAAATGGTAAGGTATGGGAGAGTGAGTGCTTGAGACTATGTCCTGATGATACAGGGAAACATTGGAAGAAGACCACATATGAATCAAGGCGTCAGACTTCTAGCATGTACTCTATTGTTCCACTAGTCTTTACTTACAATGCACAATGTAAAAATATAATTTTTAAGAATTTCAAGATGGCAACAGCAGAATATTAAACCCAAGTAGGAGTCACCTTTCTCAGTGTAGGATTCTGAGACTTCACTGTTTGAATACCCATGAAGCTGGTCCTAGAAATAAGCACTATATAGGTGTTTGCTGTTATTACTCTTAGGAATAATAGTAATATTTTATAGACATCAGACACTTAGTAGGCAAAATGTTCAGTGGCTTCAGAATACCCATACTATTCTTGTTTTGTACCAATTGACCTAAATATTAGGCCTGATGCAAAGACACGTACATTCAATGAAGCAATTGCAAAGGACTGTGTATAAGAGATTCAAACCATTGACGTAGCAGTAATGGTGGGAATGATATTGATATTTCGCACAATATATACAAAACTCTGACTTTTTTTACTTTTTCTGCTGTTCTGGATATTGTCCTAACTCTTTAGCTGGGAATTTGGCTCATTTTACCATCACTAAAGTTAATTAAAAATAAATCAAATTGAACTTACATTCACTTTATTTTTTAGCTTACAATACAATTCAATTCAAATTCAATTTTACTGTAGAATAAGTTATGAAAATCGTGCATAGTTTTCCCTTTTTCCCCCCTTTCTTTGCTGTCAAATCTACTACAGATGGTACAGGCTTAGTCCCAAGGAAACTAATAAAGTAAATTGTTCACACAATTACATATTATTTTCCTGTTATATACAATTCTCTCTGGGTACTCAATGCTTAGTGATTGACGGATCTGTGAAGCCAGAGTCCTGTCTGATTTTAAGCTTTGAGTATTCAACTGTCTCTAAATTTTTGACAAGATTGTTTAAAGAGTGGTGTGATATAATCATAAGACCACTCACAAACTGTAACACATGCTTTGTTCTATGTGTGTGTGTGGGTGAGGGGGGTGTTCCCATCATCCATAAAAAAAAAAAAAGAGAGAGAGAAAGAGAAAAAAAACCACCCAGAATTCTTTAAGAGTGATGAGCTGAAGCAAAGATACTACATATTGGAGAGAGATAGATCTGGGCTCCTGGCTAACATACAATGTTGAATCAAAGGGCAACAGTGACAGAAAACAGCAAGTCTAATTATCTCCCAAGGAGGGCATTAGTATGTTTGGACTCCAGCTGTCAAGCAGCTGTAAACTTCTTCAGGCTATCATTTGAGTTTTCAGAGGGCAACAGGAGATTTGAGTTTCACCAGGAGACCATAGTGTTAATGCAGAGCCAAACTGATCCTACTCTTCAGGTGCTGGGAGAATTGCTTAAACAAATCTGGTCCCTTTTTCAGATGTAAGACTGTATTCTAAACTATGAAATACTTGTATTATAATGATACCTTTGAGACTTTTAAACAATGTAAGCAGGTTCTGATTACAATACTTGTAAGGTGGTTGATCAACACCATTGGATTTTATTCTACTGCCACTTATGGAGTGTTTTATATAGAAAGCATTATGCCAAGAAGACAATGTCATATGGTGGTTAACAACTATACTTTTCCAGCTATGTAACCTGAGACAAGTAGATTAATCCCCCCTAAGAAATTAGATTATCTGTATGTCATAGCAAGAATAACCATAAGGATCAAGTACAAATAATTTACTTGGAGCATGAGAGTGAGAAAAGAGAAGGCAACCAAGGAAGGACAGGGTAGGAAGCTAGTTATTGGTTGTGATACCTAGAGCAAAGACAGAATCTCAAAGCGTGATTTGTGATTGACCAGCCTTAGCATCACCTTAGCACTGGTTAAAAATGCACTTTCTCAGGCCCCACTTCAGACTGACTGAATTAGAAACAGGGTATGTGGGTACAGCAAGCTGGTCTAACAAGTCCTCCAGGTGATTCTTATGCATCCAAATTTGAGAACTAATAGGCTAGGGAAATCTGGGAGCTTAGGTGGAATACTTGCCTCATAGTTATCAGAGAGTTATGGGAGTTGGCATATAGATATTCCAGCTACCAGAGAGGAAAAGGTAGCTGGAATATCCATATGCCAACTCCCATCAATCATTATTGAGGGCTAATGGGGGAAAGGTGTTAGAAACAAACATTAATTCCCTAGCACTTTTGTCTGTGGTGTCCTTGGTTGAATGGATTACAAAATAAGCCCTTGGCAAGGATGTATAATTCCAGGCAGTTGGAAGTACTAGAAACATTATGATAACCAGGCCTCTGGACATACAGGTGGGACACCAACAGCTGCTACTGTGATGTCTTAAGTATTGAGATAATGCACTAAAGGGTGTGATGTAGTTCCAGGCACAAAAAAACTTTGTATATTAAAATTTAATTTTAGTACAAAGATCAACCAGCTGCGATTTCTGCCCTCAAAGGGTGGAGAGTTAACAAAGAGAGCTGGAACACAGAGGCATGAGTAGAATCTAAGGCAGGATGCAATAAGTGCTATAGGTGATGGAGGTATAGGAGGAAGAAATCATATCTGATTTGAGGAGGATGAAAGGCACTCATGAATCAGTGACATCTGAGAAGGGAAGAGCAGGCTTTTTGGCAGACTGTGATGAAACAAAGGGGGCAATTGAACTATGGGAAAGGACACAGGTCACTGTACCAACTGCCTCATTACTGAAACTCAAGTGGCCATTGAGTCTGAGATGCCACGTATCCAATAACAAAATGGAAGGAACTTTCATGGCTAACACATTTGAAATACAAGGATGCTACAGGTTGGTGTTTCTCCACCACATAACATCTCTAACAGCCTTAACATTTTTTTCGGAGAAAGAATTAAGGCTCACTAGTATGAAAAACATAAAACATGTTTTTTTTTTTCCTCTTTTAATTTTTATTTTAAAATTATGGGGTACAATTCAGTGTTAGGTATACAAATATTCATTGTGCAGGTACCCTTAATAATATGTTTCAAGTAGCTCCACTGATATGCTGCTTTCCCTGGACAGTATGAAAATGAGAGTGTGCTGACTTAATTTTTTTTTCAGTAACATTATTACTATTATAACATAGCTTTTTTAGTCTTAGGCAGAGCCATCACTACGTCCTTTGAGAGTTTTGCTCAGATAAATTTTAAAAATTACGTCTGAGGAGAAGAGTGTAACAGAGAGAAGTAAGTTGAGTGGCATAAATACAGAATTTTATATTTTTGAGGTCCCAGATAGCACAGCAAAATACATTCTTCAGTTTCAAAATACATTCTTCCCAGATTTCCTTTGGCCACCCTTCCTCAAGTCACCAGCCACTTAGGTTTTAATTTCTTCTAATGCAAGCATCATCCCATTGCATCCTCTTGCCTCTTTCTCTTTTTCCATCTGCGGGCTCAGTGAAAATAGTCCTTAACTAGCCATATATTGGGACTTTCCTGCCCCTTATGAAGAAGACTTAAATTTTTTTTTTCTGAATATTTGAGAATATTAGTAAGAATAAGTCTAGGAGAAAGGACAGAGAAGTTAGCAGTGAGGTGTTTAAGCAACAGGGAAAGGAGGAACCTTAAGTAATTTGAAGAGAGCAAAGAAGACTTCCTGTCAGCTGGGGTTTTCTCCACACTGTATTTCTGAGCACATTGTGGAAAGCAGTGTGTGTGTGTACGTGTGTGTGTGTGTGTGTGTGTGTGTGTGTGTGTGTGTGTGTGTGTTTCCACAATATGAAATTTGTTAGTAGAACTTGCTGGAATAATTAAAGGCCTCCTGATCGGTTGCTTGTTTCAAAGCTTTAAGCATTAAAGTATTTAACTGATGGTAAATCTTCAGGTGTGGATTTGCAACACTTGGGTGGCAGGAGTACTCATTATTTAAGTCAAGCCAAAAGGTGAACTGAGAGTATTGGGTCTGGCAGTTCCACTACAGGACTAAAATTAGTCCTTGTCTCTCCCTGAGGGAATATAGGACACACTAGCCCAAAATAAGGCATCCTGATGGTCACACTTCAATCTTCTCCCATCTTTCTGTGTGATAGCGGGTGATAAAAGTTTTTGTGACCTACCTCTCCTGATAGTAAGTCATAAATCCCTCATGTGACAGGTACCCTGTCTTATACCTGGAAGGAAAAAATGAAGTCACAGAGACCCCAAAAAGAATCTGCACAAACAGGCCTTGCTAAGTTCCCCCCAGTTTATTGCCATTAGATCATACCCTTTTTGTCCAATCATACTTCTGTACAACAGTCTATTCTTCATCAAACCTAAGCATAAAAATACACAGCATTTCTTGAGTCTTTGAGTCTTCATTTCTAAAGTTTCCTGTGTCACGTAAAACTATCTACATTTGTTATATTTTTCTCTTGTTACTCTGTCTTTTGTTATAGGAGTTTCAGCCATAAAACTTGCAGTGGGAGAGGAAAAGATATTACTTTTCCTTCCCTACATGCCCAAAGAATCCAGCCCATTGTATAGATTGAAGGGAATTTGAAATGAACTGTAGAGTTAAGCCGACAAATCAGAGATTAAGGCTGAAGTAATTATAATCTATCAGCAATCCTGTAAGCATCTGGAACTGAAAAACAAAATATAGTATCTTTCAAGTATAATGCATTCATTCCATTCCTTCATTTAATGAGTATTTAATAAATAATTTCTAGTCGGGCACCATGGCTTATGCTTGTAACCCAGCACTTTGGGAGATGGAGGTGAGAGAATTGCCTGAGCCCACGGGTTTGAAACCAGCCTGGGCAACTTGGTGAGACACTCATCTCTACAAAAAATTAGCTGAGCATGGTGGCACACGCCTATAGTTCCAGCTATTTGGAAGGCTGAGAAGGAAGAATTGCCTGAGCCCAACAGGTCAAGGCTGCAGTGGCTGTGAGCGTGCCACTGCACTCCAACCTGGGCAAAAGAGTGAAACTCTGGCTCAAAAAAATAAAGAAATAAAAAATAAAATTAAAAAAAGAATTTCTAGCCGGGCTCGGTGACTCAGCCTGTAATCCCGCGCCTTTGGGAGGCTGAGGTGAGTGAATTGCCTGAGCCCGTGGGTTCGTGACCCGCCTGGGCAGTGAGACCTCATCTCTACAATAAATCAAAAAATCAGCTGGGTGTGGCGGCGCATGCCTGTAATTCCGGCTACTCGGAAGGCTGAGGCGGAAGGATCGCTGGAGCCCAGCAGGCCGAGGCTGCGGTGGCCGGGAGCGGCCACTGCACTCCAGTCTGGACGACAGAGTGAGACTCCAACTCAAAAAAAAATAAATAAATAAATAAAAAAAAAAAAGAATTTCTAATACACACATCTAGGCATTGCAGGGGGTATGAAAGGGAATTAAATGACATTTGCCTATAGATTAAGATTTAGTTGTACAGAATAAAGCTAGTATGTATGTGATAAATGACAAATAGTGCATAAAGATATACATTTAGCCCACTGATTATTGGAGAAGGAGGAAGATGTGGAAGAAAGAGACAGATAACTTTAGTACAAAAGGTGATTTTACAGACACAAGAATTTGTCCAATTTTAAGCTGTATTATGCCAACTAGATGGGTTTACCAGATATCATAGGAAAGGCACCAATGTGGAAGATGTACTATGTATCTACCTGGCTCTCTGAACAGGCTGTCATAGTGAGAACTGCATGCTATTTCTCTCAACACAAGTCTTTGTGGCTTTATGGAAGCAGTACAAGTCAACATTTTGTCACTTTACTTTGGCTGTATTAGAAATGGATCTACTTAATGTACAGTGTAACTTCAGTTATAAAATTTTAAACAGGATACAAATTTTACCCTTTTTTCTTTCATGGACACTCATAAAAATATTCCTTGTGCTGTTAATGAAATTTCTAAGCTGACTAAAGTATGCAATATACAACACTGACATGTAAATTTAGTTTTTATACTTACAATAAGAGCACTTACAGTCTACATTTAGGCAACACTAATGATTTGGTAAAACTAGCAAAGGGATATAAATTATACATAGAACTTAGCCTTCTATCTTAACTTATTCTATTATATTTAGTCATAATGATGATAATGGCAAATGAAGCTAGTATCATCTGAAGGCTCAATTGGGCTGGATGTTTTTGATGACTTCTAAACTCACATGTCTGATGCCCCACACAGGATGGCGGTTAGCTGGGCATTTACCTATATCCATATAGCACCCCCACATGGCTAGCTACTTTGGGCTTCCTTACTGCATGGAGGTCTGAAGATAGACTTCCTGTATGATCCTGATTTTCCTGAACACGTATTCCAAGTGACCAGTGCAGAAACTGCATGGCAGTTTTTGACCTAGTCTTGAAATGAATACAATGTCACTGCATAGAACCTGGGAAGCATGAATCACGGGGGTTGGAGGAATCTTTTTTGAAGACTAATGACCACATTTATCATGTATACTTTACTTACGTATGTCAACACTTGGTTTTGGTAGACTGTTGTTATATCTACATTAATCATATAGTCAACAGGAATTAAAGATCTGCTTTCAAAAGAGTACCTTGAATAATAATTTGAAAGCTGCATCAGCACTTTGACCAATTATTTAATAAATGAATATTAATTATCTGCTGTGTGCCAGAGACTGTGCTGGATACTGGTGAATTCTGATAGATAAACTGGGTAAGTGCATGAGGAAATGGAAGCTCAGAAGACTTGAATGAAAGCAGATTTGCTTCTTCAAAAGCAGTAGAGTCAGGTGTCCACATGATCCAGTGGCACTGGCAACACTTGGTTATATAGGAAAGACACAAAGAAACAACAATATCTTTCATTGCATTATTATAATAAGACTTAAGGCATATTCTATAATGCGCTTTTTAGTTTGACAATGAGAACTTGAGTGATTGATTTGTTATGTGTAGTACTTTATATTGTTTCTTAAAATATACCTCAACCCAAATCACGCTTACCAAGTATCATGCTAAATGGCAGTGGTTCTCAAAATAAAGCAACTATCTGGAAAGCAATTAAAACAGACAGTCAGTAGGTCTGGATTAAAACACACATTCAGTAGGTCTGGGATGGGGCCCAAGCACTTAAAATTCTATCAAGTGCCCAGGTCATGTTGATTCTGTTGATGAGGAACACACTTTGAGAACCACTGCTTTGGTGTTACAGAATTGCAAAGTTGAACAGAAGTTAAAGTGGTAACAATAGATTTTATTTAAAAAAAATTATTGTATGGAGGTTAAGAGACTCCAGTGTAGTTGGGCTTAATTCCAAATACGATCAGAACTAGAACTAACCAAAGAGCAAGTTGGGGACCTGGGTTACTGGTGGATGATTGAGTCTGGGGGGTACTTCTGGCTAAACAGACTTCATAGGATTCTTGCTGAAGGCAGACCAGGGTAATCAGGTATCATCTGGAAGATAATAGGGGTGAGGAGTTTGATTGAATATTGGAAAAATAGGGAGGGGAATTCTCACTAAACCAACTTTAACGAGATTTTTGCTAAAACTGAACTCTACAAAGAAGTACACCAATGGGCACTATCGGGGGAAGGATTTGAAGGAATCTGACCCAAGTTTGGTTAAGCAAAGAGCCTTTGTCAGTGGTTATTCACAACGTAGAATGGTGGTTAATAATATAAGTTCAAACAAGACCTTGGATGAGTCTTAAGCCTGTTTCTTAATCTTTCTAGTTTAGTTTCCTGATCTTTGTAATGTGGATAACTAACATTAGCTACTGCATAGGACTATTGTGTGGATAAATTACATATAGCAAGAGCTCAATAAATGTTAATCATATTAATAATTATAATCCTATAAAAGACAGAGCCTGATTCTCACACATCATCTGTGAAAAGTGGTTGTGTAGTTTGTCTAAAGGTGTGTCTGTCTGTTCTGCCTGCTTGGATTTTCTGCAGTCATCTTCTAGACAACATAGCAGACCACCATGAGCTCTGTCCCTTTCCCTGCCCCCTTTGGAAGGGAAGAAACAATAGAACTTTCTGACTGTCTGTTTTCTCCCATGTATATGGTGCATAAAATGTAGAAACTAGATATTGAAAATAATCTACAGACTCAAAAATAAATCTTACTGTTTTCAAGTTAAACTCCTCCTGGGGTTGGTATTAAAGATGAATTAGGTTTGCATTAGTTGAGCTTTGCAGGATGCCCTGATAATGCCTCAGCAATCAAAATGTAATTATAAAATAGGGATGTTTAAAACGCAGAATTTTTTTTTCTATTCAGTGTGAACTCTAACAGTGAAGCACATGGGTGCATTAAGGTGAAGATAGCAAACTAAATTCTAAATCACTTATCAAGTTGTGTGGTTAAATGTAGGGCAATAGGTAACAACAACAAAGCATCCAGTAATAAATAAATCACAGCATATTTTCCTGATTATCTGCAAATGTCATAACCCTCACTAAAATAACTGACTTTCTTTTCCAATAACATGATTCTTGCCGTGAGGCTGCTGGGAGTAAACAGAATGAAAATGTGATCCTTTTGTTCCTTTTTTCATTGTGCCATTGCTTCATCCATTGGGTCACACTCAGTTCCTTTCTGTGCCTTAATTTACTTACCTATACTAGGTTAGTATATTGTTTGAATATATTGTTTGTAGAACACCAGTAAGGCAAGCAAGATGCTCAGTAGCAGAAGTTCCTTATAGTCAAGGGTTTTAGAAACTTTGCAAGCTTTACCTTTTTTCTCTAAGTCAAGACACAAATTAGCATTTGAAAGACCGAGAATCCCCACTGTGAAGAAACCAGTGTTCTTCAACTATGCTAGGCCATGGGTATTTCATACCAATTAAATTTCCACAGACTATACTTTTTTGGGGGAATGCTGTCCCAAGTTCTAATTACCTCACACTGAGTATGTTGTAGAAGTTCATGAACTGTCAGTCAAAGATTATTTTTCCAGTAAAACTATCCTTCTAAAAAAGAGGCAAAATAAAGACATTCCCAAGTAAACACAAACTTAGAGAAGTTGTGGCTTGCACATCTGTCCTCCAAGAAAATCCTTTAGACTGAAAAGAAATTACACTAGATGTTAATTCAAATATACAAAAGAGAAAGAAAAGCAGGAAAATGACAAATATTAGGGTAAGTATAAATTATTTTTATTACATATGTTTTTCCTCTTAATTTCTTAAAAACATCCATAAGAATATTTAAAACCATATTTATAACACTGTATTGCTATGTTCATAGCATTTATTGGTGTAATATACATGACAATAATAGCATCAAGGAGGGTAGGGGATGGGGTCTAAGTTTTTTTTTTTTTAGAATTCAGTCAGTATTAGTATGAAGTAGATTGTGACAAATTGAAGATACGTGTAATCCCTAATCCAAACTACTCTGAAAGTTAATTTTAAAAAATTACAGTTAAAATCTCAACAGGACAATTAAAATAGTTTATTAAAAATATTTGTTTAGTACAATAAAAGGCAGTAAAGGAGAAAAAAAGCAACAGCAAAAATAGATGAGACACAGAAAACAAACAGCAAAATGATAGGTATAAATCCAACCATATCGGTACTTACATTAAATGTGAATGGATTAAAAATTCTGATCAAAACACACAGATTCATTGGACTAGATTTAAAAAAAACAAGATCTAGTTATATGCTTTGTATGACAGACATAAGATATACCATGTAAACAGTAACCAGAAGAGAGCTGAAGTACCTATATTAAAAGAGTGATAAAACAGATTTATTTAAAAATCTATATTATAAAATGCTAGAAAGTATTTTCTTTGCAAATATTTAAATATTACTGAAAATCTAAATCTCTTTTAATATATGATATTTTAAAACATGTTTAGGGGCTATCAAAGTAAAAATATTTGAAGTCTGTTCTTTTCCACATATTCTCTCATTGTCCAGGAAAAGAAACTAAGTTTCATGGGTTTCTGACTTATTCAAATTCATATAGTTTGTAGCAAAGTAAATATTAGAAGCGCTACTCTCTTGCCAGGTTAAAGAGCCACCATAGGATAATGATTAAGTTTATAGATTTGTAGCTACATTTAAAGAATCCTGACTCTGTGACTTAATGACCTTTTCTGTAAAATGGGGATAATAATGGTATGTAACTCACAGAAATTTGGTGAGGTAATACATGTAGTATACTTAGAACCATACTTGGTACATGGTAAGTACTCCAAAAATGTGAGCTATTTTGATTCCAGGCATTAGAATGTTCAAATAAATGTGCTACAGGCAAGTCCTGATCACATCTGCCAGCACATTTCCACAATGCAGACAAAGATTTCAGAGCTCCTGACTCAGATGTTGACTACACATCTGGACATCTAGTCATTTTGGAAGTCAGCATTAGAGAGATTGAGTTGCAAAGAGGCAGCACTGAAGGGAAAACCTTGCTAACAAGATAATAGGTGCTGAACTCAGCAGCTTTGGCTGTTACTGCTGATGAAGGGGAGACACTGCAAAATGTGAGATGTGGGACACCCAGAGGAAAGTTGGTATGATACACGTAATTTATTGCTTGCTAGAAGACTGTAAGTGGAACACTAGGTCGGCAGGAAGGCCAGATGGCAACTCACTGGCATCAGAGATTTTCTTTGTAAAGAACAGCTTTTCTTTCTATTCTCCTGTCACCCTCTCCTTTCCTGAACTCCCAGTATCTGGCTTACATCCCCCAGACACCAGCAGCATTTTCTTGCCTCCATGCCTTTGCTCACACAGATTACCTGTCCTCCCACTCTCTTCACTTTTTCCCTCTTTCACCTTTTGTAACCTGCTTAACAGAGTACAATTCACTTAGCTAAGAGCTTAATATGTCCTGAACCCAGACCTATACACATAGAATACAAGTTAACACAATTTTAGAACCAAGTGGGAGAGAGTGCCCTTACCACACTTTATTTTGATTGTCTACCATGGGGTGGGCACAGAGTGCAGGAAAGAGGTGCCTTACCCAGCCTGGGGGTGTTCTGCCACCATTTTATGGATGGTTTAGTGAGTTGTAGTTAATTCCATAAAGAGAAGAAGCAAAAGCAATAACATGTGCAGAGGTCAAATGGTAGAGTGTGGCACACTCATTATGACTGAAGAACAGGGCACTTGGTGGGGAAGGGAATCAAAATGGAACTGGAAAAATAGGAATAAGCCAGATTATGATGAGTCCCTTGCTAAGGAATCTGGATTTTACTGTGCCTATCATGGAAAGCCATCGAAGGATTTTAGGTAGTATTATAATTTGATCAGGTTTGCATTTCAGGAAGATGGCTATGACAGCAGTATGAAGAATAGCTGGAATAAAAGAGTGGGGTGAGACTAGAGTCAGTAATTTATTTAGGGGGCTACTGAAAAACAACAATACATGGAAAATAAGGACCTGAACTAAGGCAGTAAAGGTGAGAAAGAGACAACAGAATCAATTAGATACTCTGGAAAAAATTAGTGTTCCGTGAGATCTAACTGGATATGTAAGATGAGATAGAGTATGCAATGCAGAATGACTCCACAATTTTTTACTTTAATAGCTGAATAGAGGGTATTATCTCTCCCCTGAGAGAGTGCATTACAAGTAGGATAAGATAATAAGATTGAATTTGGACATGTTACATTTAAGATTAACTTATTGATTCATTAAAAAATATCAGTAGATCACCCACTAGATACCAGAGGCATTGGGTACACAGTCATAAATAAAACAAACAGAAATTCCTGCCTTCATGGAGTTTACTCTAGTAAAGTCTCTTTGGACATCCCAGTGAGTAATTTAATTGGATTTGGAGCCTAGATGAAAGATTAATCTAGAAATGGGGATCCAAGGGAAAGCAGAGAGTGTGTCAGTAATAGTTGAAACCATGAATTAAAAAGATGTTTCTGTAGTCAAAAAACAAAACAAAACAAAGCCCCCCCCCAAAATACTACACAAAGAAACAGATTCAGTTTAGCAGAAACATTTAGTTTAACAGAAGTATTTAGGATAATGTGGGTATAATTATTACTATAACTATCAAAAAAGTTAATGCCAACATACGCTACAAAGTTAGTAGATACTAGCACTTGAAGTCAGGAGCTATATAGCACTAAATTCAAGTGAGATGTAGATAGACTAAAGGGTATTTAGAGAAGAGGGATTTTGAGTTTGGGAGAACTCAAAACTATGTCTAATGAGACATGTTTAGATCAGATGAGAATGTTTAACCTACAAAATGTGATCATGGCATGGTCTTCATATAGTTCATTTTGTTATAGTTACACGTGGAACAACTAATATTAATGGGAGAAAGTTACAGGGAGAATTTCAATAACAAGATCATTGCTATCTCATATGTGTCCCAAGATACTAGCCTCGGATTCAATGATATGGTCATCAGGAGTCTCCAGAGAAACAGAACCAATGGGATATATATGCAGGACTCAAGATCCTTGACCCTCTAAATGCTTCCTGAAAAATGAACTTGCAAGAGGTTGATTAGTAGGAGAAGAGGCCTACAAATTTATTTAATCTGTATACACAGGAGCCTTCAGAATGAAGATCCAAATATACAGGGGAAGATCTTCATTTTAATGCTTAGATTCAACAAAGTCTGGACAACCCACTAGAAATATGATTGGACAAAGAGCGTATGATCTAATACTGATAGACTGAGTGGGGAAACTGCAAGATTTGTCTGGCTAGATTCTTCTTAGCCTCTCTGAGCACATATTCCTTTCTTTTGGATCTGAGACAGAACCCTCTGTGGAATGGGGCTGTACAACCTACAGTCAAACAAGGTCGGTCAGATCATTTGTTTATAACCAATTTTTACACAGAAAGGTAGAAGATAAGTTAGAGAAATATTTTTAGATTTTATAGCTAGTTTTGGAGAAAAAAGATCTAATTTCTATGACCCAAGAAGAGGAATTTTGGAAGAGGATTTCTAGTCTCGATAGCGAGTTTCGGGAGAGAATGGAACTGAGAGACAGGAGGACAGGAGAAGATCAGAGAAAAACTTTTGCTTCAGAAACTGCTTCTGAGGTCTTCATTTTGGAGTATTGTTTTCTGAATCCCAACACACATCTACATAGAAAAAGATGAATTATAGGGAATTAACTCATATGATTATGGACATTGACAAATCCTAAGATCTGCAGGATAAGTCAGTAAACTAGAAGCCCAGAAAAGTTGATGGTGTAGTTCTAGTCTGAGGTCTAGCTGGCTCCACAGCCAGGAAGAGCTGATGTGCCAGTTCAAGTCCAAAGGCAGAAAAAAATGCCGATGTTTTAGCTTGAGGGCTGTCAGACAGGAAAAATTCTGTTACCCATGGAAGAATCAGCACTTCTGTTCTATTTAGGCCTCAACTGATTGGATTAGGCATTCCCATGCTAGGGAGGGCAATCTGCTTTACTCTGTCTACTGATTTAAATGCTAACCACATTAAAAAATACACTCTAGAAAGCACACTCCAAGGTCCAGTCATGTTGACACATAAAATTAACTATCACAAGTGAGAATTATTTCTACCCACGGGCTGGTTGATTTCAATCCTGGGGTAGACAGCATGATCAAAATTTTTAGTCAGACTAAAATAGTTTACGTCTGGGTGGTTATTCAAAGACTTAATTCAATTTTTCTTTTCTTTTTTTTTTTTTAGAGGCAGGGTCTTGTTCTGTCATCCAGCTGGAGTACAGTAGCACGATCATGGCTCACTGCAGCCTTGGACTCCTGGGCTCAAGTCCAAGACTCCTTGGACTCCTGAGCTCTTGCCTTGGTTTCGCATAGTGCTGGGATTATAAACATGGGCCACTGCGCTTTGTTCACATTTTAAAAATACAGAAAAGTCTCAATATGCTAAAAAAATTCTCTCTTTTCTCTTCAGAGGGTGAGGACCAGACAACCATGGTGGACTTGGTCAAGATTAGAAATGGTGCACTGAAATTCTTGGTAGTTTTCTAAACTACTTCCCAAACCAAGAATAAAAGACAAATTCTGCTCTCATCAGTTCAAATTTTATTTGCCTTTTTTGGTTTTTCCTGTTGTTTATTTTAATAGACCAGTCCCAGCAAACAGAGAAGAAAATGAAATGTGAGCATTTAAAATATATTTTTGATTAGAGGACTTTTATATGATCCAAGGCGTTATAAAGCGCCAAGCTCTGACAGTGCCCTAGTTCCCATTTAATCTTCATTCCTCCATTTCTAGTCAGCTGTGCATGCAGATGCTGAAATCTTGTTTGTTTATCATGGGGCCAAGAAGATTTATGGTTGGGTGCATGTTCGGCTGCCTTCCCTCTCTCTTGGCACAGCTCCTGCCTGCACAGCACAGGGGACACTTCCACATGCTTAATGGGAAAGTTGGTCCCACATGTTCCCTGTAGTTCTCATCTGGTTATTTCTCAGCTTCTGCTTTGGTTGAAGTTAAGGTAATTACAAAGTTATTATTTGTCATTTCCATTATCTTTGGGGTCAGAAAGACATCTGTTGAAAGTTAGCATCATCTGTCATTTACACCAGCTGGCGGTCAGCACGTGAGTGGACTTAAAAAATGAGGGAAGGGGCAGAGTATCCATGCAAGCTAGCTGTGTGTGTGTGTGTGTGTGTGTGTGTGTGTGTGTGTGTGTGTGTACAAAAGAATCCAACCCTGCAGTGAGGAAATCTGTGCCTTCCTGCAAGATCAGTTAATGATGAGCCGTAAAGAAACACAGAATGTTGCCATCCATGATATTCTCTAGGTTTTCGAGTTGCTCATGTGGAGAAAAGTAATGGAGTCAGATGAACTATTCCTAGTTTCCTTCCTGCTGGGCTATTTATTTTCTTACCTAACATGCTGCACATAGTTCTCTTTTCAGAGTGAAAATGAGATGGTCTGGGGTTTGAAATGCCATTTTATTCAATGAAGAAATGTAAGTGATGCATATGATCAATCCTGGCCTTTTGAGCCAGCAAACACCTCGGTGTTTGCAGATCCAAACTTGTCAGTTGATCCTTCAGTTCAAGGTCAGCAAATTTTTGTAAAAGTTCAGATAGAAATTATTTTAGGCTTTGTGGGTCATGCAATCTCTGTTGTGCTACAACTCTGCCATTGTAGTCCAGATGCAGCTATAGGCAATGAATGTGACTGTGTTCCAATAAAACTTTATTTACCAAAATAACCAGTGGGCAAGGTTTGTCAACCTCTGCTTTTATTGACATTCAATGAAAAACTTGACCCTGAACAAACAGAATGCAGAATGGAAAGCTTGAGATAGGATTGTAAAGCCAGAAGGGAGAAGAGCAAGGCGTCCTATATTAAACTATGCGGTTCCTGAGGCATTGGGCTTGTCACATTGCCCCAAGTTCTCCTGAACAACATATTTACTCCACATTCTTTCCTAAGGCATATTATCAGACCAGCCTTCCTTTAGAATTGTGTTCTGTGTATCTAATTTTGTTTTTTATGCTCTGAGAAGATAAAATTTTGGTACAGATATTTCTCTTAGCATCATGAAAATATAGGTGATGTTCAGAATTCTCTAAAGCTAAGCATTCAGATATTCAGAATTCAACTGTTATCTGTACCTTTGCCATGTGTTGCTATTTTTTTCAGATCACATCACTTACCAAAAGGAAAACAAGCAATTGTGGGGTGTGTTAATAGGCTGCTCCATTGTTAGATGGAAGAATTTCATCTAATCCTCAAAGACAAAAATGAAATCTTTACAGATCAGTGAAGTTAGTCCAAATGTCAGTTCAGAGAATGATAATATGCCAAACCAAAGACCAGGGCTTAGCCTTCAGTGTGTTGAGCATTTGCCAGGATTTATAAGGTGGGAGATTGACTTTTAGCTCAGATTTACAAATGCCTTTACCTTTTCTCATAACTTCATTTCAATTTGATGAGTTTAGGAAATCTTATTCTGTTCTTTGGACTTAGGGGATTGTATTCTGTTCTACCATAGAGGTTCTTAAATGAATAGGAAACCAAGGCTCGTTTGAACTTTCATGGAGAAATTTAACTGAAACCAAAGAAATTTTCTTAGACTTTAAAAATGATAAGGTGAGAATGAAGAGAAGAGCTAAAAATTGCTAAAATTTAAAAATAAAGTTAGAGATGGTCCATTTTTAACGTGTGTGTATGAGTGTGTGTGTGTGTGTGTGTGTGTGTGTGTGTGTGTGTGTGTTTTCACTGAGAAATGAAGTCTGAGAAATGTTCTTTTCCTATTGAGATAAGAAAGTGAAGAACTCAGGACCTACAGTAAGATGCAGTGTCCTTTATACAGCGATCAACAGCCAATATGCTTGCATCAGCTCCACAGGGTTTTTCAGGTATATAGCTGAGGGTTTATGTGAACCAGCTGGAAAAAGTACCTGCAATGTCTTAATGAACATCTGCTACCTTCCAAACTCAACCACTCAAGGTAGGGGACACACTAAAATTGGTTATAAAAAACAGCATTTTTGGTCCATTTGGGATTGAAGATAAATTGCTTTGGAAAGAGTATAAATGTGATCAATTTATATGAAGCAGGAAGAAAAAAGAAACATATATATATGGGACTAAAAAAAAATCCCTTAACAAGCGTCTTGAAGATAGTGGCTTTAATATCAGTTAGCTTTATTTAGTACAAGCCAGTAAAAACTGACCCATTAATAAAAAGTCTTAGCTATAACTCTGATTATATTTCATCAGTGTTCCAATAAATTGCATATCGAGATAGATATTGATGAGCCATAGTAAATGTAAGTAGAATGTGATTATTTTTACTACTGCATCACAGGTTTTGCCTACATTAAGCATTTGGTACTAGATGGAAATAGATGGATTGCTTCAGGATCAGTAATTGACATAAACATATCATATAATGACATTAATTGCGATCTCATGTAACAATATTGATTTAGGCCAAGTGTGGTGGCTCATGCCTGTAATACCAGTGCTTTGGAGGCTGAGGCAGGAGGATTGCTTGAGTCCAAGAGTTTGACACCTTGTCTCTACAAAAAAATCAAAAAATTAGTCAGGCATGGTGGTGCATGCCTGTAGTCCCAGCTATTTCGGAAGATGAGGCAGAAGGATCATCTGAGCCCAGGAGGTTGAGGTTGCAGTGAGCCACAATCGTGCCATTGCACTCCAGCCTAGGCAACAAAGTGAAACCTTGACTCAAAAAATAATAACAATAAAATAAAATTGAAAAATAACAAAAGGCTAAAAAAATCTGACATTTTGGAACCTGAACAATGAACATAAAATTCAACATTGTATTAAATTCTTTCTTTCATGTGCTAAAATTGAGATGGACAGAAATTGCTTTAAGAATGTATATTTAAAAGATAGCTTTCATTAAGAAAAGTAAAACTTGAGTGATTGAGTTTCTCTTTACTACAAGGAATAATCAGGATAACCAACAGGTGTAACCATTCAAGAGACTGTTACTTCAGTTATGTCTTACTACTTCAGTTGTGAGATACATAAGAGCCTTCACATGGACTTCACAGGATTTATTATCAAAAGTGCAAAGATACTAACAGGCATGCAGAAATAATTATTAAAAGCCTTTCTAATACAAAATTTGCATTATTGACCAATTACAATGTAAATACTTTAATTGAAACAATTACCAGTAGAAACTGCAAAAGTCCAGTGTTGAATAGATTGACTATTAAATTGTTAAACAATGATTACTAGCTTAATGCTTACTGTGTATGCTACATTGTCCTGGGAGCTATGGAGGTCAACAGTAAAATATCTTTAGGGTTATCAACATGGTCTGGGACTTATCATCTCTGTATCAATCATAATGTCTATATTAGTCTTAGTAATAATTAACAGTAGTAATATGCATTACTCAGTGACTATTTTTCAAATGGATGGAATCTACTAGGAACTTGCCATCTATAGACAAAAAAATAAATAAATGAACCTAAGGTACTAATACTAGGATGACTCACTGAAGAATTATTTTCAGTTTTTGCTAATGTTTTATGCACTGATTGATCATGCACATTTCAAAGACTATAGGAAAATGTGCCACATGTCTCCCCTCAAAAGAAATAATATACATTACTTATTATTATTTTATAATAGATTTCAAATTTCTTGCTCTGAAAATCATTTTTAACTTTTATAGATGTGTATGCAGGTACACTTGCTCTGGGGTTTCCATGACTTTAAAGATCATGTTTAAAAGGAATATGACAAACTGATAAAGATTTTGGAAGTGATTAAGTCATGTCCACAAATAAATTACACAGCAAATCTTCTGAGCATGAATGGACACAACTGATATCCTTTATAACCTAAACCTTACCCTGCTTGAGGAAATGGCCCTTCATATGTATTTTGTCATTATTAAGATAATAGTGTGTTTCTTGCTTTCATCTTCTCTTTTATATCATGGCTTCAAAGTCCTGCATAAATACATATGTGTGTATCTACAGGACACAGGTCCAGGCTACATTAACAAAGGGCAAATTTTCTTCTTTATATGCCTGTGAGGGCTGCATGCCCTGGGATGTGAGAGGAAAGGCAGAGTGGTGTAATGGCAGGATTAGTAACTCTTGTATTCCAGTGTTTGCTTTATCACTAGTCATCTTTGGACTTCGAGCAAATCCCTTAACTTCTCCGAGCTTAAGTTGTGTAATCTATAATATGACATGATTGCCAGCATTTAAATCTTGGTTTCTAAAATCATTCTCCAATAAAATGAACCAGTCTTAGTTAGAAAAATAGCAGATTTGAGGACTAAGGCAGATGAGCCTGGAACATCTTGTAGGACCAGAATGTAAAAAAGAGCTCAAAAGGCAATGTTAGGGGCACAGGAGTCAATTTAAAGAGCTCCTAATATCTTAGTGCCACTATGTGTGTGTGTGTGTGTGTGTGTGTGTGTGTGTGTGTGTGTGTGTGTGTGTGTGTGTGTGTATGTGTGGGAGACAGGGTCCACTGTTGCCCAGGCTGGTCTCAAACTCCTAGCCTCAATCTCCCACCTCCCAAAGTGCTGAAATCACAGGCATGAGCCAGTATGCCTTTTCAAATTAATTAATTTCTTGTCATATTATACTACAGTCATATTTTGCATCTTAACATGACTTTTATACATCATCAGTGTGTGTGTGTGTGTGTGTATCCCAAAGCATAACCTTAAGTATAAAATACCCATCCATGAATTCATACTGAAAAAGGAAATGTGCCAAAAGGAAAAAACCAAACAGCCCCATTTAAAAGTGGACAAAAGACATGAATAAACACTTCTCAATAGATGATATAAAGGGCAGTCAACAGACACATGAAAAGGTGCTCAGCCTCACTAATCATCAGAGAAACACAAATCAAAACCACACTGAGATACCACCTAACCCCAATTAGAATGGCCATCATTAATAAAAAAAACAACAACAGATGCTGATGAGGATGCGGAGAAAAAGAAACACTTCTACACTGCGGGTAGGAATGCAAACTAGTGCAACCTCTTTGGAAAACATTGTGGTGATTTAAAAAAGATCTGGACATTGACCTTCCGTATGACCCAGCAATCTCCCTACTGGGAATGTACCTGGAGGAACTCAAATCATTCTAAAAAAAGATACCTGCACATGCATGTTTATTGTAGCACTATTCACAATATCAAACACATGGAACCAACTGTGCTGCCCATTGATATTGGACTGGATAAAATAATGTGGTACATATACCCAATGGAATATTACACAACCATAAAGAAGAACAAACATATGGACTTTGCAGCAACTTGGATGGATTTAGATTCTATCATAGATCTGTCTTTGATCTGTCACAGAAATAAAGAATGGAGTACCACATGCTCTCACTCATAAGCAGACCACGAACATTTACCATAATACTATAAGAAAGAAATTGGCAGAAGTGGGATACTGCCGGGATGGGTGTGTGTGTGGGGGGGTGTTGGTACACAACATCATTAAGGGTACCTGATCTCAAATCAGACAAAGTGGGGACTAAAGGGAGGTCCAAACTTTACCTGAGTGATGATGACTTATATACTAATCCTGAATTGTACCCCATATATTTAAAAAAAAAAAATACAAGCCGGCCTCGGTGGCTCAACCTGTAATCCCGCGCCTTTGGGAGGTTGAGGTGAGTGGATTGCCTGAGCCCGTGGGTTCAAGACCCGCCTGGGCAGGCGAGACCTCATCTCTACAACGAATCAAAAAATTAGTCGGGCATGGTAGTGCGCGCCTGTAATTCCGGCTACTTGGAAGGTTGAGGCGAAAGGATCGCCGGAGTCCAGCAGGTCGAGGTTGCGGTGGCTGGGAGCAGCCACTGCACTCCAGTCTGGGCGACAGAGTGAGACTCCAATTCAAAAACAAAAAACAAACAAACAAAAAAAACATGAAGAATAAATATAAATCTTTTATATAAAAAAATTCCAAAAATGTAATAGATTCTCCTCCCTGAAGGAGGTGGAGCATAATTACTTATCCCTCCAATGTGGGCTCTCCTTTGTTACTTGTTCCTAAGAAGTACAGTATCAAGAATGGTATGAAAAAGTAACTTTATGAACTGCAACTTTCCAGTGGAGAAACCTGACAAGCATTAGTAGGCATGAGCAAGGCTAGGATTGTCAGTGATAAGTCATGTTGATAGTATGCACCTTTGATATGATGTGTTGAGAAGGGCACTGTATCTTGGTAGCTGTAGGGGAGAAAATAATTTTCTTCACATTTAGTGAGTTCTTAACTGGGAATTTCTTTATCAAAAGACAGATTAACAAGAGAAAAATAGTGATTATATTCTGGGAGACACCCAGATAAATAAATAAGTTTCTGGATCAGATCTCAATGAGTTAACTGTCTTAGACTTCAGGCTTAAATACCATCACTCTTTGAAATGAAAAAGGGTGTGGGGAAAGTCCAAGTTAACTTGTAAATCTAGGTCAAGGTCTGTTATGCAGATTTTGGTCTCTGCCTTCTCCACTGATAAGACTCTCTAGTGATGTAGTCATCCTTCTCTTCCCAATGTAGAACTGTAGACACCTTTACAAATGGAGATTTGTTTTATAGATTTAAATTTTTCTTACAAGAGGGTAACTTCTCAGAGCTTCTCTTGTGTCTGCAGTTTCTCAAAGTAACAGTTCAAAATAATCCTTATACCAAAGAAGTATACTTTAGCATATCTGTTGTAGTCATATTTTGGGGTGTTGTATTCTGAGTTCCATTCTGGCTTTCCTCCCTAAAACTCATAATTCCAGTCAACTCATGAGAAACATCAGACAAACTCTAGCCAAGAGTGCCAACTGAAGAATGATGAGGCTCATAAATTGATGAAGGAGAGCTTTCTTTCTCACAGGGTTGCAGCCTGCAGAGTGACCACGCTGACAGGCTGGGAAGTGTGGCCCCTAGCCAGAAGCCAGAAACAGTCACTTTGAGGGAAGGGAAAGGGAACAGAAATTTATACTGAGTGGGATGACTGAATACAGAAATTTAGTAAACTATAGGAGAAGTCATGAATATTTATGAAAGAAGAAACATGCGCAATTGAGCTTCATGCACCTTCATGAGTTGAACATACAAAAAATGTCAGTGATCCAAAGATGGGGTTTTGGACCCTTTAACATCGAAAAGCGAAGCAGAGGATCCTCACTGCATATCCTTCATAGACTGGCCAGAATCACTGTGTGGCTGGTGGTGGTCTTTTAGAAAGAAGGAATGCTGGTGGGTTGTCATGTTTAAGCCACAAAAGGGAGGACAGCGGTTAAGCACTTGGTTGAAATCAAATGCGGAAGTCTTTTGAAAGGACTGGTTTCTGTTTAGCCCTTTGGGAAGAAAGCCTAATGGTGGTTAGCAAGGGAAGGGGTGTAAGAAGGTGGGTTAAACCTCCCATGATGGCTAGGAACTCAGTTCTCAAGGCTTCTCTGGGGTGCCCTTGGCAAAGAAGGAATCTATTTTGTTAGTTGGAGGGCTAAGGACTTTTTGTTTTTGTTTTTTTGTTATTTAATTTCTCAAGAGATATACTACAAACTACTTAATCAGTATTCCTCAAAATGGTCAGGGCCATGAAAAATAAGGTAAGTCTGAGAAATTGTCACATCCAAGAGGAGCCTAAGGAAATAAATGCAGTGTGGTATATTGGGTAAGATTTTGTCACAGAAAAAACCAGTTAGGGAGACATTAATGAGAGCCAAATAAAGAATGAAGTTTAGTACATAAAAATAAATTAATATTAGTTTATTATATGTAACAAACTGTAGTCATGTACGATGTTAGCAATAGAAAATTAGATGTGATATATATGGAAAATCTACTTTTCTATAAATTTAAAACTATGGTCAAGTAAAAAGTTCATTTAAATATTTTTAAATGACATGGTTAGACTGGATGTTACATACTAACTTCTTATTATGCTATGACTTTAATACCTGGGTGTTAAAATAGTATTCCTTTGTGATTTGGGGACAGAAACATCTGATATAGCACAGACCCTTACTGTTGACGTGGAGCAACCTTCTGTTCACTACTACCTTTGTTTATTAATCTTTCTAGCCCCAAATACTGAATTCTCAGTACATGTTGATTACGTGGAAAAAAAATGTATCATAATTATCTTTTTCCCCCAATAAATAAGTAGAAACCAATTCTGACTTAGGAAAAAAAACTGGTCCTTTTTTTTTTTTTTCGGTAAACTCTTTTCATTTTTAAGAACCCCCCAAAACAAACAAGTGCAAAGTTTTGAATGAATATTGCATATACCCACATTATATATCTATTAAAAAGACTGAAAATCTTTGCATTGTAAGTTACATACTGCATAATGATACTTTGGCCAGTGGTGGGCTACATATACGATGGTGATCTCATAAAATTGTAATGAAGCTGAAAAATCCCTATCACCTAGAAATGTCATAGCCATTCTAATGTCATAGCACAATGTATTACTCACGTTTGTGGTGTTGCTGGTATAAAAATAAAACTTAGTTGCCAGTTGTATAAAAGTCTAGCATATACAATTATATTTAGTACATAATACTTGATCATGATAATAAAGATGTTGTGGTTTATGTATTTACTATACTGTACTTTTTATCATTACTTTAGAGCATACTTCTTCTACTTATAAAAAAAATACTTAATTGTGAAACAGCCTCAGGCAGGTCCTTCAGGAGGTATTCCAAAAGAAGACATCATTACCATAGAAGATGACAGCTCCATGCATGTTATGGCCTGTGATGACCTTCCAGTGGGACAAGATGTGGAGGCAGAAGACAGTGTGTATTGATGGTCCTGACCCTGTGTAGGCCTAGGGCAATGTGTGTGTTTGTGTCTTAGCATTTAGCGGAAAAGTTTCAAAGGTAAAAAAATAAAAATGTTTTAAATAGAATTGAGCTTATGGAATAAGGATATTGTGGAGGAACATGAAGCCCAATTAGACCAGCATCAATTGGGTAAATTGGGTAAACTTTATTGAGGAAGGGAATCTCAGAATGAAATAAAGACAAGAATTGTAAAGGCTGGATAGCTAGCTATAAAACATTTGCTGTTGGTTTTGAAAGTTGCTAACAACTTGCTGTTGGTACCTTGTTCCTCACCAAACAAAAAGGCAGTCAATTATTGCTGTTTAAAAGACAAAACTCCATAGTTGAGCAGCCACCTTGCAAACTTCTGACAATACAAGAGTCAATTTGCAATATTCTCCATGCTCCATAGGCAATTCCCCTGGCCCATGCTGAATCCCAACACAATTGTGTTAATGCTTCCATTTAGCCCTTACCTCTTTGCAGATAGCACTCTCTGCTGTTTGGCCTGTTGTGCCCTTCACAATGTATCTTCCCTTTAATATGTCTTCCTTTCTTAATTCATAACTGTCTTGGTGAATACTTTCATCCTCGCAACTCTGGCATATCTAGCCTGCCACACATGGCCCAGATGGAGGTGTGGGTTTGCTGTGGACCAGTCTTCAGCAGTCAGCTGTGCCACACATTGGAATTAGGGACCTCTGACCAGGAGAGATAAGAGAGAGCCTTCCTCCCTTCCAGGCAAGGCAGTCAAACTTGTTCACCTTCTGGCCTTCAGGCCGCACCAGCAAGTGCCCTGGCCAGAAGCTGTCAGTTGCCGGAGTTACTAGAGATTGTCCATTGGAAGACTGCACCAGGAAGGCAAACTCTTGTCTCTCATCCAATTAAGAGATGATGGTCTGATGCCTTTCCACTGGGATCTTTGGTCCACCAGGCAGTAGTCCTGGCCAGGAACCATCACTTGTCTCCAGTTTTGGATGCAGTCCATCGAGAGTCTCTGGTTAGAAGAGGAAAGAGAGTGGGGGAAGATGTCCCTGTTAGAAGAGGTCCTCGTATGGGGCCACCATAATGCTGTGTGTGGCAGGCTGGGTAAGGCCAGAGTCCTGGGGGTGAAAGTATTCACCAAGACAGTTATGAATTAAGAAAGGAAGATTTATTAAAAGAGAGATATGTTGTGAAGAGCACAATGGGCCAAACAGCAGAGAGAGTGTCTGCTGTCTGCAAAGAGGCAGGGCTAAATGGAAGCATTTATACTATTGTATCTGGATTCAGTTGGGGCCAAGGAAACTGCCTGTGGAGCATGGAGAAGTTTTGCAAATTGACTACATGCATCCTTGGAGGTTTGCAAAGTGGCGGCTCAGTTGTAGGGTTTTATCTTTTAAATAGCAATAGTTGACTGCCAGTTTTGTTTGTCACAGAACCAGCAACCAGCAGCGAGTTGTTAACTACTTTCTTTGTTGGCTGTGGAACATACAGCAAATGTTTTACAGCTGGCTATCCAGCCTTTGCAATTCTTGTCTTAATTTCATTCTGAGATTCCCTTTCTCAATATGGTTTACCCAATTTACCCAATTGATGCTGGTCTAATCAGGCCTCATGTTTTTCCACAGATATGAAGAAAAAAATACTTGTATACAGCTGTGCAATGTGTTTGTGTTTTAAGCTAAGTGTTATTACACGATTCAAAAAGTTTAAAGAAATTAAAAACTTTATAAAGCAAAAATGTTACAGTAAGCTAAAGTTAATTTTTTATTGAAGAAAAATTTTAATAGATTTAGTGTTGCCTAAATGTACAGTGTTTCTAACGTCTACAGGAATATACAATAATGTCCTAGGCCTTCACATTTACTCACCTCTCACTGAGTCACCTAGAGCAACTTCCAGTCCTGAAAACTCTAATCACGAGGAAGTGCCCTACACAAATGTATCATTTTTTTATGTTTTATATCATATTTCTACTGTCACTTTTGAGTGTTTAAGTGTGTTTAGATACATGCTTTCCATTATGTTATAATTGCCTGCTTCAAGTACAATAACATGCTCTACGGGTTTGTAGCCTAGGAACAAAAGGCTATACCATATAGCATAGATAGGTAGTAGGCTATACCATCTAGGCTTATATACGTACATTATCCTATGATGTTCACACCAGGATGAACTTGCCTAATGATGCATTTGTCAGAAGGTATCCCACTAACTATAATTTTCAGTTTCACAAAGTAAGCCCCATTATTCACAGTCCTTGCTCATTCTTTGGCATTTGAGTTTAGCCTAGGAAACAGTAGTTTGCAAGGTATCATCTTTGTGTAAGTCCCTTTGCTGGGTTTATTTTAAGGGTTAACCAAGATAAGCTCTGTGATAGTGGGAATGCTTCTGTCTGCTTCCCTTAAAGGCAGAAATTCCAGAAGGGGAAAGTAAGTGTAGAACTTCTCAGACATCTCTTAGCATACCAATTCATCTAATTAAAAGTGCATAATGTGAATCTCCCTTTCCCTTCCTACGTGATTATAAATAGAGAATTTTAGAGGCAATATATATATTTAGAAGGTACAATTTTGACCTTGAAAATATGTATTTCTGATTCCTCATGGTGGCTTTGCTTTGGGACTCTTTATGGTGCTGTGTTTCCCTGTCATCTCCATATGCTCACAGATCCCTACTTTTTCCACTCCCTGGCATGATTAGCCAAACCTGTCTTCTCCCCAGAAGTGTTGCAAGGGTGTGTAGTAAGTTAGGATCTGTCAGGGGTCTTGTGAGATATGATCGATTTAAATGTGAGGATATTATGAAAATCACCACCACATGGTTGGTCAAAGACAAAAAGCTCAGAACAGCAGCTATATTTGCCAATCATTTCAGAGAGATTAAAATGTGCAGGACCCTTGCTTTAACTGAGATGGGAGGAACAAGTATGAAAAAGGAAGTATTTCTCATTGGACTTTGAAAGCCATATTATGATGGTAAAATATTTGAGGCATATATTTACTTGTTTGTATACTTTTTGCTTCATTAAAAACTTTGTTTTTAATTAATACTTTTCATTGGTAAAATTGTTAAACCATATTACATGGACTCAAAATTAGTGCCAGATGAAATAAGACTAGCTATAATTTGCCTTCATATTATGCCTATTCTTTTATTGCTTTAAAAACATATATACATCTTTATTAAATTATTCTGAGGAAGACTGAATCGACCCTCCTCAGTTTTGTTGTTTATGGAAACTCAGAGATCGGGAGAGTGAAACAGCACTTTTAATATCACTCTTGCAAGAATGGGTGTCTCTCGGAAGCAGGAAGAACCAGCCGGAGCAGGAAGAACCAGCACTTTTATCCCTAAAATGCAGGTTGCTCTCCTGGTTCCTCATTAGTTAAGTACTGCAGAAGTCACAGGCTTTCCCGTGGGATACCTATGTGACACATTGGCTTACAGAGTCATGTCGTTTGCATGCCCTATTTGCCGATTGGCTTATAGAATCATTTCATTTGCAAGTCCTATTTGCCAATTGGCTTACAGACTTTTCATTCTGATTGGATCCTGCCAAAAGTTTAAACATGAAGCCCACCAAAGTAAAAAGCCCATGAAAAGGAAGCACAAAGCCGAAAGTGAATCAGCAAAAGAGAAGCACAAAGCATTTAAACACCATCTTGAGAACCCAGACAAGCTAGGCTCCAATTTGAAAATAAATCACCATTCTTAATTTTTCGCCATACCAAATTGTTCAAACTATTCACACACATACAAAAAAAGAAATATGAGAAGCTTTTGGAACTTCAGTTACCAATCTTAATTTCAGTTTGTTATTTTATACTTTTAACTTTGTTTTAAAGATTTTCATGAGCAACATTTTGCCCCTGTAGCTCAAAGTGTTATAGTACTAAAGCATAAGAGAATTATATTAATTTGAAAATACCCTAAAAGTGAGTCTTCTTGATATTTCAAGTTCACTTTGTCTCAAGTATTTATATTTCTGTGTATGCCCGTGTTTTTAATGCTGTGGTACTGCATTCACATGTTTTTATTTTACCCCTTTTAAATTCCTAGCATTTTATGCCATAGTATTTGGGGTAATAGACAAAAAAGTTTTCTTCAACAGAGACTATTTTCATGGACAAAATCTTACTCCTTTTTCTGCTGGATGAGCCAGTCTGCATGATGTCTTCATGGAATTGTTTATGTTAGTCAAAGACAGAGTTAAAGCAACAATTGGGACTCTAATATTATTGTAATGGAAGCTCCACAACTTATTGCCAAAAGCCAAACTCAAGGTACCTAGAGAAGTTTATTCCTCTTAAAGGGTAACATCAAATTGCCCTAATTTAGACTAAACTAATATAATAATTGAATTGGATTTTAAAATAAGGCATCTATGGATCAGGGGTACTCTATTAAGGCTAAATTCCTAATGTTGCACTACTAAATGCACACATAGTCACTATTTTCTTCTATTGATTCTCCTTGTGTTTTCCTACCAAAGCTGAGAGCTTGGTCAAAGATGATGACCTTTTCTTTATGGACAAGAACTTTATGTAGTTTGGAACATAAATGTAGTTTCAATTTTCTTCTAGAGGCTCCACATCAGCAGTTAAATACATTTATTGAAGTTCATAGGAAACAATTTAGAGCTGAGACTTTTGAGATCTATATTAATATGCTCAATTTTCACTTATGTGTACTAAATTTATAAACTTTGAGAAGCAGTAATTTTTTTTTAATCGGTATCACATTCTTCAGTGTCTATGGTTATGGCCCACCACAGCCTGAATCTCCTGGGCTCAGGTGATCCTTCTGTCTCAGCCTCCTGAGTAGTTGAGACTACAAGCACCACTCCTACCCTCACCCCCACGCCTGGCTAATTTTTTTATTTTTGTTGTAGAGACCAAGTCTCACTATATTGCTCAGGCGGGTCTCGAACTCCTGGACACAAGTAATCCTCTTACCTCGGCCTCCCAAAGTGCTGGGACTACAGGTGTTAGCCACTGTTATTAGGAACATACGCTCTCTAATTTTGTAATATAATGTTTTAAATTGCTTGACAAACTTTTTTTCCCCCACAGACATCATTGCATGGGTTACTGCAACATGGCCAAGTAAATTATACTTAAATATTATGAGTTTATATCCAGACTCTTAACCACCTTCCCAATTGATTAGCAATACAGTGTTTCACAATAGCTCTGAGAATATGTCCCGTGGTCCTATGTGTATACTGAGTTGGGTTTCTTTGTTACCTTTAAAGTGAAATAAAGATTAGAAAACATTGATTTACATAGCGGGGTGGCTCTCAGATAAAGAAACAGCAAAATACAGCCATCATTGGCTTGCAAATTGAACTTATCAGCCACAGCACAAACGTCAGTCATATGCTACAGTTTAGTGAAAGCATAGCCATTGAAATCAATAATATTAGCACAGGATTTTTTTAAAAGTTAAGTCTGGAACATTATTATGGTGATGAATTTATGCCTAAATGTTTCTGTAGTGAGGATAATGTTTTGAAAATCTTTTATTGGGTAGCAAATCATATTTTTCTTTCCTTTAAAACAATTCTACCATTAGGGATAGACCATGAGGATTATAGCTTCAGTGAAAGGAATCGCAATGTCAAAAAAAAAGGCTATAAGTAGAGAAGATGAAATAAATGGCAGAACTGGAGGTCTAGTTGCACAGAAAGAGGAAGAAAAAAGCTTTGATTCGTGAGGTGGGCAATGAAAAGAGTGCAAGGAGCAAGAGGTCAGACTTGAGTGTTCCGCTTTCACCTTGGGATCAAAATCCCTCTGAAGGAAAAGGGAATAAAACATCTAGATTGTCCTGAGAATATCTCAGTGAATGAACTTACTTCTAAAGGTACGTGGGGTTGCAAGAAGGATTAGATTAATAATAAAAATAAAAAACCTCTATCATCATCATTGCCATCATCAAGATCATTTACATTTAACTTGTACATTCATTTCAGCCCTGCTACATTCTTACAATGGATAAGATAAAGAAAAAATAAGCATAGCTAATGGTTGTAGGCTAATAGTTCGTTTGTATATTAAGAATTATATCTTTGATGTATTTTATGGATAATTTAAAAAATACATATTTACTTTCCGAAAACTATTTACGTATCTTACAAGTTAATGGGGTATGGCCAAAAAAAAAAAAAAAGAAAGAAAGAAAGAAAAAAAATCAAATGCACACACATACACACAGCTATAATTTTAACAATGTGATCTTTGGATTTTTTTTTCCTTTGTGTTATTTAAGCACTTGTGAAGTACCTGCTATTTTTTAAGGTTTGAATTTAAAGCTAGGTGTACATATAAGTACTTTTAAATTCATGCATTTATTGTGGATGACAGTCAAAGGAGGGTGTCCACACGATAATCTCTTTATAGCCCGATTCTCAGTCAACAGGAAAGTCTGATCTTTATGTATTCTTTGACATCTGCACACCCATGGGCTAGAATGGTACTACCACACACTGGGGATGGTATAGTCAGTGGATGAGGGTGGGCTGAAGGGGAGCAGGAATGATGGGGGACTGTGGTGAGTAGAAGAAATGGACTATAAACTTGCTGGGAATCTTTGCAGCCCAGGCAAAGGGACTATTAGAAGAATGCAGTGTGAAACCACAACTGGGGTTAGTTGGAAGATATGAGTGAGCATCAGAAGGAATTACCAGTGCCCAAGAGTACTTCTTGGGCTTGAATCTTTTCTCAGCAGGGCCTGTTGAAGCACCATTCATCCATGTATCAATAAATGGAAACTGTTGCTATGATCAACCAAATAGATTATTTACTCTAGACAAACACATGCATCAATGTCTGTTTTCTCTATTCCTTCTCCCAGTCTGAAAATCTGAGGTAAGTGCACAGAAGATGCACATGTGTGCATGTGCATGCCCAAGAGACATTAGAGGGCTGAGTGCAAAACTCCTACAGGAAGTCACTGGAGTTGCGAACTCATCGTCATTCTAAAGGGCTGGAGCACATCTTGAATCAGTTTTGATAATGCTGTGGGGTATTTTGAAATGAATAGAACTGTTTTAATAACCAAACATAGTTGAAGATTATGAAATCAGACAATTTTCATTAAGAAAATCTATTCTTCAAGAAAGGGCGTATGAAGGTCAGTGGAGCAAAATTGGTAGCTGGCAGTGAAAAAACAAAATGTTTTCCTATTTTGATGAGTTGAAGCCCTTCACTATTTCACGCTAGCTGTTTTCATTTACAGGGTTAAACCTTTGTACATGAATCTTTGTTCATAGTGTAATTTACTAAGAAAAACATACTTTAGTAGTAGTGTCAATTAAGCTTCAGCTCAGTCCATACTTAACGCTTTAGATTTTTTTTAATTGGATCTGAAAGTATGAAGATTTTCTGTGAAGGAATATCAAACCCAAACTCAATCCAAACCACAGCAGTTTATTGTTAAAGTCTAAGGGAAAGTTTTTTTTTTGGAGTCGGAGTCTCATTCTGTTGCCCAGACTGGAGTGCAGTGGCCGCTTCCGGCCACCGCGGCCTCGACCTGCTGGGCTCTGGCGATCCTTCCGCCTCAACCTTTCATAAGGGAAAGTTTTAACTGGATGATATGTTCATGTAACTGTGTAACAGTATAGATCTATAATAATTCTCAAGGCAGTAGACATAAATACATAAACCTTTATTACTTAATTTCTTTTTACCTCTCACCCTTTTCTTCACTGAATGAATAGGTGAATTAAATATACTAAATCCTCATCACAATTTCTTTCGTACTACACGAACACAAGTTTGCCTCCTCTTAGAAATAATTGTCTTTCTTCTTTTCTCATGCATCAATAAACTGAGTGACTGTGAACTGACATTGGTTAGAGAGTAGGTAAGTGTCGGGTTCAGAAGCATAATTTTTTTTTAAGTAATTAAATACTGTTGCTTATGTAAGCTTTAAAGAGATAATCTTTAAAATGCATACTTGGTGAGATTGTCTTAAGAATTACTTTTGAAACCGAATCTACTATGATACATCATAACTTTCCTGACCAAGGAAAATGCATCTTACTGTTATTTTTTGAGATCTAGAGGACTTAGTTGTTAAAGGATGCAGACTAGGAGTGATCCTTTCGGTGCAGAAAGGAGAGAATCATTAACATATCAGGGACATTGGTCATTAAGGGCTTTTTCTCTGTTTCAGTGTGGGAGCATTCTATTGATTTCAGGGAAAATTTAGTGGTTTTTTGGTTCAGACAAATTCATTGTTTTCACTCAGAAGAAAGAAAGAATGAATACTTACTGTGTGCATTGTGTCCTTGGTCAAATCAAATGAAGGACATTAAAAAATTCCTCATTCATTTACTTTATTTTGGTTCAATCAGAGCAGAAAGTGTTGGAAGCAGATGTGTTCACTATTTAGACAAACAAGACCACGAGCTACACACAGCATAGTGCTTAATTACAGTCCTCATCGAGATCCAAGGCAGACCAATAGAATTATTAGGCAGAAAATATTGATATTTGAAGATAAATTTTAGAAAGAACCTCACATTTGATGTGGTGGGTATTGATTTGAAAAGCTGCCAAAATTAGATCCTGGAGCATAAAAAAATAAAATAAATTAAAAAAACAGAAAATTTAAGTAATCTGAAGTTTAGTTAATGTGTCAGTGTCAGTTTCTTATTTTTAACAAATGTACCACAGTAATGTAAGATGATGACATTTTGGGAAACTAAAATCAAATAAAGGGTTGCCATGAACTCTTGTACTATCTTTGCACCTTTTCTATAAATCCCAAATTATTAAAAATAAAATTTTTCTTTCAAATTATTTCGAATGAAAACTCTATTATAAAAAGTAAAAGCTCACAGAGAAGGATATAAAATCTCCTTCAGGTCAGGCTCAATGGCTCAGCCTGTAATCCCAGCACTTTGGGAGGCCAAGGTGAGTGGATTGCCTAAGTCCGCAGGTTCGAGAGCAGCCCAGGCAACTTGATGAGACCTTATCTACAGTAAATCAAACATTAGCCAGGTGTGGTAGTGCGCGCCTATAGTTTTGGCTACATGGAAGGCTGAGTTGGAAGGATTGCCAGAGCCCAGCAGGTTGTGGCCATGAGTGAGCCAAGGCACTCCAGCCTGGGAAACAGAATAAGACACCAACTCAAAAAAACAAAAAATCTTCTTCAGTGCTGATGTTCCAGAGTGCTTTGCTACAAGGACCACCCTTAGAGATCTGTTAGATCCTTCAGTGAGTGGACTGGGCAGCAAGCCATGTCCTTTTATTTTGTTTGAAAATGTAACAGATAAACTTGCCTCATTCTAATTATATGCATCATAAAAGTGATGGTTGCATTGAGATGGTCAAAATTTGCAACATTTTTAATCAGAGGTTTCCCCATCTTAGGAACTGGATACTGAGACACAAATCTTCTAGTCAATGAAGCAGGGTTGCTGGAATGGTTCCACTATGTACAATAACCTGCTTGAACCCCAGCAGCAAGGTAGTCTTCATGTCCTAATAGAGTTAAAGTGAAATCTGAAGAAAGTTGCTTAGATTCTAGGGAAAGACACCATCCTGTACTGTGCCTCAGTTTCTCCAGTCATTAAAGAGAACAGAGTATATTGTCAAAGATATTTTCAGAATGAGACTAGTTAAGCTGTTTAGTTTTCTTTTCTGTTCTAGAAGGGGCATCCTCAAGGTCATCTACTTGTCATCCAGATACAGGGACATTTCAACCCTGTATTATGTGGAGATTGTGTGGATAATAACTCAGACAAAGGATCTGAGAGAAGGGAAAAAAGTCAGATTGTCCAGAAATACTGTCCTGCTAAAGCTGAAAAGAGCCTGCAATTCTCATTATTTACTCTTTTCAGTTAGGATAGATACTAGAAATTATATTTTAAAATGTTGCTTTTGTGGAGTAATGTGTTGGCAACAAACCATTAAATTAAATGAGACATTTCCCATTAATAGAGAAAGATTAAGAAAAAGTGAGAATCCCAAACCACTTTTGATTGATGGGGTAAGAAAGGGCAAGCCTGAAGCTAAGGAAGTTTGTGACTCATCCTCATCCAACTCCCCAGTGTCAAATTCCATCAATTCTTTAGACCTCAGTACATAACCAGTTCTCACTCATTGTGAGCTCAGGATTCAGGATGGAAATAATTCCAGGACAGATCTAGTGGCAGAAAAGCCCTGACAAAAGTCTGAAGATAGAACATGTGGAATTGAGAAGAATGTGGTGCCAAAGGAAACTTTGTGGATTGGCCTAGGACCCTGTATCCATCTATCTTAGTGTGTTGAGGCTGCTATAGCAATGTACCATGCACTGGGTAGCTTATCAACAACAGAAATTTATGTCTAACAGTTCTGGAGGCTGGGAAGTCCAAGATCAAGGTGCCGGAAGATTTGGTGTCTGGTGAGAACAGTTTTCTGGTTTATGCATGTTGCCTTCTCATTGTTTCCTCATATTACAGAAAGCACTAACAAGCTCCATTGGCCTTATTTTATTAGGGCACTAATCACATTCATGAGGTCTTCGCCCTCCATGACCTACTCAGCTCCCAAAGGCCCCACATCTTGGGGAGTTAGCTTGGAGTTAGTATTTCAACATATAAATTGGGGGGAGGCAATAAACATTAAGACTTTAGCACCCCATTTCCAAAGAAAGACTTCATTTTTCCTTGGGAGATATGTTTCCTACTAACACACAAAGACAGAAAACAGTAGAAGACAATGAGATCTGTAGACTAATTCAGGGTGGATGTGGTTGCCCTGACAAGTCCAAAACTGGTTAATTAGAATATTTGTATGTCTAATTAAAATTGAGAATGGCTTCTAGTTATTTATTTTGTTAACATTAATTATTATTTCAAGTAGATAATCACAGATAATTGCCATAAATTAAGGTGACTTTCAAGGTCAATGCACAAAGACATCTTTTTTTCTTACATGAAAGCACAGAGTAGACTAACTATAATGCACCCATCCTATTTAGGGTTCAATATGCTCCCATTGAAAAGTATAGCTTTCTCCCCTGCAGTGAAATAATTTAAAAATCCCAATAGCTTTTTCAAGGGCAAAATGTCAATATTTACCTCTTTTAGAAAGACATGCTTCACCATGGGAGTGCTTATAAATGTTACCTAAATTAGCTATCCTCATAATGAAGCTGACAGAGTCAGAATTGATCATCCTGAACAGTTTCTATAAGTGGCAATGACAATTTTGATCTTCGTATACAGTTTTTTCACAGAGTGACAGCATTGCCTTCTATCCCAAATTCCAAAACACTGATAAATAATCAACCCGCAATCAAGGGTCTTAAAAAGAGAAGAGTCTAAAAATGTTCTGGATGGTGGTTATGAGGAAATATATATGCAAAAATCCATTTTGTGGTACAATTAAGATTTGTGTGACTTACTATATCTGTGTTATATACTTCACAAAAAAGTGAAGGCAAAAATAAGAGTACAAGGAATGCAGAGAAAAAAAGTAGAGCATTGCCCTAAGAATTTGGATTTAAATATATCTATCTTCTTTACAAAATATTCAGAATTCTGATATGCAGATCTCTTTGCCTTTATAGTATATGCATTTGCAAAAGATGTGAATTTAATAGACTGGTGAGATAGGGATATGTGCTTTGTCGTCCTGAGCCCCTCATCTAGTAATTTCCCTAGAGTCTCTACAATTCTGTACCTCTGCATGCACCTATATATCACACATCATCTGTTGCAATTACTAAATTTGTTGTCTACCTTTGCAACTAGACTGTAAAAGAAGAGACTATGGTTTCATTATTGTGGTATCGAGCACAGCCTGGAACATAGGGGCCGATTGATACTTTTTAGAAAATCACTATGCAGTTATAAATAACCTTAAAAATCTCTAATTTTGAGGGCACTATACCATGAGTTTGACAACTGTTTCAGACATGTAACCATCCCCACCATCAAGAGGTAGAACATTTCTATCACTCCAAAGAAGTCCCCTTGTGTCTTTTTTCAGTCAATTGCTTCCTCTCAGTTCATGATTCTGGTAATCACTAATCAACTTTCTGTCTATAAATGTTAACTTTTCTAGAATATCATAAATGGAATCATAAAGTGTGTGTATATATAATTGTATGTGTATTATATATATGTATTTTTTAATTTAGAATAATGCTATTGAGATTCATCTATGCTTTTGAATGTCAGTAGTTCATTATTTCTTTTTACTGATCATCATTCTATTGCATGTATACACCACAGTTACTTTATCCATTCAGTAGCTGACAAACATTTGGGATTGTTCAAATTGGTTTTTTTATCCTTCCTTCCTTCCTTCCTTCCTTCCTTCCTTCCTTCCTTCCTTCCTTCCTTCCTTCCTTCCTTCCTTCCATCCTTCCTTCCTTCCTTCTTTCCTTCCTCTTTTTTGAGTCAGAGTCTCACTCTGTTGCCCAGGCTGAATTGCAGTGGCACACTCATGGCCACTGCAGCCTTGACCTGCAAAGCTCAGGTGATACTTCCATCTCAGCCTTCCAAGTAGTTGGAACCACAGGCGTGCACCACCATGCCCGGTTATTTTTTATTTTTATTTTTTATTGTAGAGATCAGGTTTGACCAAGTTGTCAGACTGGTCTCGAACCCCTGGGCTCAGGCAGTCCTCTGCCTCCTAAAGTGCTGAGATTACAGGTATGAGCAACCATGCCCAACCTCTTTTTTTAAAAAAAGTGAACATAAAAGTCTGTGTGACCATGTGCTTTCATTTCTCTGGATTAATTTCCTTGTAGTGTTATTGCTGGGTTGGATGGTATAGAGTACACTTAAATGTATGAGAAACTGGCAAATAGTGTTTTAAAATGACTGTAGCATTTTGCCATATGTGAGAATTCAAGTTGCTTCTGCTCTTATACCTCATTGGTATTTAGCCACTCTAATAAGTATATTGTTGGACCTCATTCTGGTTTCACTTTCATTACTTTACATTTTGAGTTCACTTTTATTTCCCTAAGAAAGAATGATGATAAGCATGTGTGTGTGTGTGTGTGTGTGTGTGTGTGTGTATGTTTTGTTGTTTGTATACTTTCATTGGTGATGTGTCTGAATGTTTGGCCCATTTTAAAAACAGCGCTGTTTGTCTTAATATTATTAAGTTGTGAATGTTCTTTGTACATTCTGGATACAAGTTCTTTACCAAATATATGTTTTGTTATACAAATATTTTCTTCAAGTGTATGGTTTGTACTTTGATCTTTAACTGTATATTTCAAAATCATTTTTTAAAAATTTGGTGAAGTCTAATTTATAAATTTTTTATAGTTTTTTTCGTAACTATCATATTGCTACTTGTTTCCTGTTTGCCCAGTTGTCATTTTTTCCTTCTTGTCCTGCCTTCTGTTGGACTAATTGAGTAAGGTGCTTGATTTCATTTTGTTTCTGCTATTGCCTTATTAGCTATATTACTTTTTTAAAATTATTGCTTCATGATTTACAATGGTCATTTTTGACTTATCACAGCTGGAAGACCTTATTTGTGATATAGTAGATGTAAAATAAACCTTTTCAGAACATTCTCTATCTGACTAAAGGCAGAGCCTTCTGAGAGTAACATTGCCCTAAATCCCCTCTCTGGGGAGCTTCACAGCCAGGAAGGACACCAACCACTAGCACTGGGATGAGAAAATGCAAAAAACAAACATTATCACAAACTTTTATACTTTCTGTCCTTTCTAAAATCACTTCATTTTTTCCGTGTAAATTCTTTGTCCTTCCTCCCATAAGTTGATATATATTTTGTGAGCATCTTCAATGAAATACTCCTACATGCATGTGTAAATAAAGCTTGTTTTCTCTCTTGTTAATCTGTCTATTGTCAGTTAATCATCAGGCCCCTGATCAGTGGACCTAAGCTGGTAGAGGAAAAGTTTTGTTTTGTTTTTCCCCCAACACAGATTGCCTTCAATTTAAATGATAGCACACGACAAATAATATAAGAACTTTATATTCTTTTCCTCTCCTATACTATGTGCTACTTTTCATTTATTTTCTTCTACATCTAACAAATCCACTATACTTTTTATTATGTTTGCCTTAAGCAGACAATTATATTTAAAGAGATTAAAAAATTGGTAAAATATGTTTTATCTTTCTCAGCTGATTCCTATTACCAACACTTTTTATTGATTCTGCCAAAAAAACTCTCTTTAATGTTTCATATAGAGCAAATCTGCTGGCAGTGAATTTTTTCAGCTTTTATTTCTCTGAAAGTGTTTATTTCACTTTCATTTTTAAACATATTTTCAGTGGGAATAGAGTCCAATGTTGACAAGGTTTTGTTGTTGTTTTTTCTCCTTATACATTTAAAAGATTTTTATCCATTGTATCTAGCTTTCATCATTTCTTATAAGCAATATGCCATCTTTCTTAACTTGTTAACATTGCAGAGATGTCTTTTTCCGATGACTGTTTTTAATATTTATCTCATCCCAGTTTTTGAAAGTTTATTAAATGTTTTAACATTGTTCTTTTTCTATTTATTATTCCTTGTGAAGCTGTGTTGCCCAGGCTGGTCTTGAACTCTTGATCTTAAGTAATCCTCCTGCCTCAGCCTTCTGAGACTAAATTTAGAATATTTTCAACATTCATATCTGCAAATATTTTTTCTTTATTCTCCTCACTCTGACCTTTCTGGAAAACCACATTGCACATATGTTACACTTTTTTGATATCATCCCACTAGTCACTGACATATTTTGTGCCATTTAACTTTTTTCTTCCTTTTCTTCTGTGCTATGTTTTGTACAATTTCTGTTGATATGTTTTTAGATTTACCCATATTTTCTTTTGTACTGTCCAATCTTTGTTAAACATATCAAGTAGGTGATCTGCTGTTAATCCAAACCAGCGTATTTCTTATCTCAAATGTTGTATTTATCATCTCTAAAAGTATAACTTGGGTCTTTTTTTGTGTCATTTGTTTCTTAATTATATTCACATGTATCATTCTTGAGCACACTGAAACTATTAATGGTAGCTATTTTCATATTTGTAGCTGCTAAATTTATCATCCCTGTCATTTCTGAGTCAGTTTATCTTGATGGATTTTACTACTGCATAATATTTTCCTGCTGATTGGACTATTTGGTAATTGTTTTAATTGGATATCAACCACTGTGATTTGTAAAGTGTTGGGTTCTGAGTTTTGTTTTATTTCTTTACATGATGTTGTACTTTTTTTCCTTGGCATGCAGTTAAAGTATTGATGTCAGTTTGAACATTTCAAATCTTGCTTTTAAGATTTGATAGAGTGAATACAGTTTAGTCTTTATTAGGCAAATTTAGCTCCACTTCGAAGGTGATGTTCTCTCACGATCCTATATGAAGCCCTATGTGTTAATAGGTCATTCGACTCTGTCTGGTGAGACTGTGAAAGATTATCAGTTTTGTGTGAGTTTAATAACTGTTTTTCTTCCTGCTTTCCATGGTTATTTCTATGGCTATGCACAGTTCTTATACATGCCAAAGTCTGGAGGTGACACACCACCCTGCATATCACTGGAGCTCTTTCTGTACAGTTTCTCCTCTCCAGAAATCTGCTTCAAAAATTGTAGTTGAAATAAAATGTCCATACTCAGTGATTTATCACAGAAACAAAGAACTGAGTTCCATTGTTCTCACTCATAAACTGACCTTGAACAATTATAATGCTATAAGAAAGTGATTGGCAGTAGTGGAAAACTGTTGAGGGTGGTGGTGGGATTGGCAGTGAGGGAAACTGCTAGGGGAGAGAGGGGCATACCTCAGCAACAAGAGTACCTGCATGATCAATATTTATATACCTAACTCTGAATTGTACCCTACATCTTTATAATATAATAAAAAAAATTTCAACTCTGATTTTAATCTTTTCAACTCAAGGAAGGAGGCAATTGAACTTCAACTAGATATCCCCTTCCTACGCTGTCTCCTGAAAACTTAGTCTAGGCAATAAGCTGGGATACCTTTGAGCTTATCTCATGTGTTTCCCTTATTTCAGAAATCAGTCCTGAACTACCTATTGTCCAATATCTGACAACTATTGTTTCATAATTTTCCCCCAGTTTTCTAGTAGTTTAAGATGAAAGGGTAAATCTGTTCCCTGTTATTTGGTCATGTTGAAAATTATTCTTACTCTTGATAATTTTTAAAGTGAAGACACAAAAAACCATGGTCATGAAATATGTAAAATTCTGTAAATTGAAGAGAAGTAGCTAAGAAGTTTCACAATAGAATCACAATTCAATGATTTGTTATCACAGAAAAAACTCAGGAAGTTGAAATTATACTGCTTAATGAAAATGAAAGTGGAAGTGAGGCATGGGAACTCTAGTTTAATAGCAATTTATGTAAAAATACCTTACAATTTTTGGCAATTTTACAAAAATTTTGTTCATGATGGCTTTCTTAAAGAGATTACTATTATGTTTTGAGTCAGGGTCTCACTGTGTCACTGGAGTGCAGTGGCATGATCACAGCTCAACACTGCTTCAACCTCCTGGATTCAGATAATCCTCTTGCCTCAGCCTACCCAGCAGCTGAGAACTATAGGTACATGCCACCATTCCTGGCTAATTTTTTATATTTTTGTAGAAACGAAGCCTTGCTATCTTGCCCAGGCTGTTCTTGAACTCCTGGGCTCAAACAATCCTTTCACCTTGGCCTACCAAAGTGGTAGGATTATAGGCATGAGTCACTGTGCTTCTCCTAAAGAGATTATTTTTAAATTGTCTTCAAAAAAAGGCATTCATAGAAATATATATGTCTTAGCCTATTTTATGCTGCTATATTAGAATGCTTGAGACTGTATAATTTATAAAGAACAGAGATTTATTCTTACAGTTCTGGAACCTGGGAAGTTCAAGATAGAGGGGCTAGCACCTGTTGAAGGCTCTCTTGTTGTGATATCCTTTGGTGGAAGGTAGAAGGGCAAGAGAGTGTGAGTGTGAGATGGGGGTGACTCTTGCAATAATGAACCCACTCCCATGATAATAACTTAATCCACCCTGAATCCACCTAATTGCCTCTTAAAAGTCCCATGTTTTGACACTGTTGTGCTGGAGATTAAATTTCCCACACTTGAATTTGAGGAGCACATTCAAACCATAGCAATAAATGTCCAGATCAAAGGAGTTATGATAATCACAATACACTGGTATACTGTCCTGTTTAGAACTCACTTTTATAAATACGCTCTCTTACCTGTAAGTGGGACATTGTAATGGGAACATCGCAGCAAAGGTTGCTGCCTAGGTATTACAAGTAGAATGGCTATCACAATCAGTTGGCTCAAGCTGGTGGTAAGAGATAAGAATGTAGAGGCATCTTTCCTAAGTAGCAGACTGGACTCTCTGCTTCCCACTCATTGCCTCCTTTAAATGAACCATTCAGATATTTGCCTGAAAACTTAAAGTATTCATATTCTATTACATTATATATACTGCTAGTTGTCTTTTCTCCGTTTCTTTTCTCTTTCTTTCTTTTTTTTTTTTTGTCTTGCACTGTCATCTAGGCTAGAGTATGTTGGTGTGATTGTGGCACATGGCAGGCTCCATTCTCTGAGCTCAAACAATCCTCTTGCCTCAGCATCCCAAGCAGCTGTGACTACATGCCAACATGCCAGGCTAATGTGCTTCTCTATTCTTATGTGTCTTATACATCACTGTTTCACTTCTTTTCAAGTTCTTCTTATCATAATTTCTAGGCAAAATTATTTTATGATCAAATGACCCAGGAATGGAGGAGTGCCCTCCTGACCCATGATGCTTTTCCTGACATTTATTGCTATGGTAAGTAATTAATCTTTGAACTTGTTTTCTATTGTGGTGGTATATTAAATGTGTGCCTTCCATTTGAAAAATCAGGCACTATCCCTAGGCTAGGTTGTCCCCAAGATACTAGGGAGAATGCACAAGAAGGCTTCCAGTGCCAGAGTAATGGTCAGGTGGAAAATAAACTGGACACAAATCAGACATAGCCACATAGATGTCTGCCAATATAAACAAGTTTCCCGTATGAGAGACAGTGTAGGAGATCCCTTGTCATAGGTCAGACAACTAAGCATTATGATGTCCACCAGTTAAAAGAAGTCTCTTATGAAAGGCGCACTATACCCACCCATGTCCAGCTTCTGTTTATTTTCCATTAGGGCAGGATTGCTAGCAGCTTTAGTACTAGAATTTCAATTTATCTGAGGGTTCTCGAGATAGGTATGATTATGCTAAATGTTTCTGAAAGAAGAAAATCTTGGCCTACAATAATAGGCTAATGTAGAATTTTTCCAATCATCAGATAGTGGTTCTGGAAGCAAAATTTTACCACTTAGGTAGTCTATTCTCTATCTATTTCTCTGCAATAGTAGTTATGGTTTGCTTTAATTGTATCCTCATTCTGATTTTTTTTTCACTTAAAGACCTGTTGTTAAAAAAATTTGATGATTTATTTGATCATAAAATCAAAGAACTTAGAGAAAGTGAGACAATGATGTATAGTCAGAAATCTTAGCTGTAATTTATGCAAGCCCAGCTCTAACAAATGCAGACAAAAATGGGAATGGAAATCATGCATTGGATTTCTCGATATTATTGAGATGACAATTATTTCCAAATTGATCTATGGATTCAATGCAATCTCTACCAAAATCCCATGATTTTTGGTAGAAATTGTACCTACACATATATATATATGTTTATATATGTATGTTTATATACACATATACAATATATGTACAATATGTTTGCTTATATACAATATATGTTTATATACACATATAAGAAATTAGATTCTTTACTCATATCATAAACAATATCAATTGAGAAAGATTATAGAACTAAATGTTAAAACTAAAAATTTTTACAAGAAAATAAAAGAAGAAAATCTTTGTTATTTTGATTAGGCAAGAATTCCTTACATACAACAGCACAAGCACAATCCATAAAAGAAAACGATCAATAAATTGGACTTTATAAAAATAAAAATGTTTTGCTTTAGAGAAGATATCAGGAAGACAATGGAAAAACAAACCTCAGAATCTGAGAAAATAGTTGCAAATTATATATCTAATGAAGCACTTGTGTCCAGAATATGTAATACACTGATACTATATTTTAGTAAAAAGACTAACAACTTAAATTATTAAATTAAAATATGGGCATAATATCTGAATAGACAATTCACCAAAATAGACATATGAACAATAAGCACAAGGAAAGAAGCTAAGCTATATTAGTCACTAGGGAAAAATCAATTAAAACCACAACGAAGTAGTAGCATGTCTATAATCAAAAAGTTTGAATGCATATATATATTCTATATCTATATATATACACGTGTGTGTGTATATATATGTAGCATATATATAATTATATATAATATAATTTCCAGAATAAAACAAATCTGTAGAGACAGAAAAGAGATAAGTGCTTGCTCAGACCAGAGGTGAATATGGGAATTGGGAATTGACTATAAGCCAGCATAAGCAAGTGATGAAAATAGTCTAAATTGGATTGTGTTGATGGTTGTACAATTCTATAAATTGACTAAAAATTATTGAATCAATGATATGCTTACATTGGGTATATTTTATGATGCTTAACTTATACCTTTAAAAATCTGTCAAAAATGAGAATGAAGGTAGGAATCATCCAATCAAACACTAGTGGGACTTGGGTATAGCTAGTTATCTGGAAACCATGTAACTCCTGCCTTGAATACTACTATGAATCAAGCTATACATCTCAGCTGCAACTCTTAGCTCTGCGTGTGTGTGTGTGTGTGTGTGTGTGTTTGCACGTGTGTGTGCATGTGTCAGTTCTATATACTTTCTATGCACCACTTTATCTTCATGCCAGGAAACATGGCTTCTTGGCTAGCATTTAATAACATTCTTAGTTAAGATAGGCTGAAACAAACTCTTTTCTGCTATTTAAAATTCCAAAGAAGAACACAGATTGGTTTGGTTTGGATCCTAATGGCCCTCTGTGTCTTTCAATAATCAATAGTGATTAGAGGGTTAGTCTCTCCCTGCTATATTGTGTGTGTGTATGTGTATGTGAGTATGTATCACACATACCTGTGAAATCTTTCCTCCATCTATGTAATCTTAATCCTTCGGATAATTCCATGAGGTAGACACCAATATTTCCATTTTATGGGGAGGGAAATTGACACATTGATGTTGAAATACATTATGAAGTTCATATGCTTAAAGTGTTGGTGCCAGAATTTGAACTAGGGTTGTCAAATCACAAAATCTTTGGCCCTTTACCTAAACAATATTTATTTTATTTTTGAAAATAATTTCCCTGTCCTGAGGATTTGAGTGCACTTTGATTTCAGTGTGCTAGATTGCCAATCATTTTTCTAGATAAAACATTATTTTCTGAACCCATCCTAAACATGTAGTTGCCCTGAAATCTGAGTAAGAGGATATTCTCTTTCAAATCCAGGGCTTTCATTTTCACGGTTTATGTGTTAGCTCCTTTTTGCTCTACACCACTAGTTCTCTGCTTTTCTTCAGGCATCCTAATGTCTGATTTTCAATAGTTTCCCTCCAAGTGAAAATCACTATTGGTATGGTAAGCATTTGGAGTTTTATTATTGATTTTTGCCTTGGGTGAAGAGGTTAATTAAATGTGAATTTTAAGCCTACAACATGATTAGGAGAGTGAAGTAACCAGAATTCATGAATACTTCCAGAGCCATTAAAACTATTTAAAATGAACAATGACTGAAGGTGGGGGAATGGAGGTGGGGTGAGAAGAGAGACCAGCCTTCTGTTATTTGTGACTGGATTAATGAAATTCTGAAGAATAACAAAATCTTTCCAAGGCATTCAAGTCCAGCTGGGTTTTTATTTTGCATTTATATTGACATTAGCACAGAATATAATACATTTCTAATAAACCACTCTTCCATATTCTCTTTGTTTCTTCTATTTCAAATTGCTTCATAGAGCCCTGCGCTTATCCGAAATAAACAGACCAGACTAGCAGATGAAGAGATTCTTGAATTATCAACCCTTAAAGAGTCAGCAGGATGGCGCTCTAAAAATTTGAGAAGGATATATAGACTCAGCATTTTCATTCTCTCTGTTTTTTAGGAAGACCTTCAGGAAGTCATACTTGAAAACCTGAATCAAGGGTGGCTTTTTTCTCAACAAGGTGCTAAAAGATCATTACAAGCAAAAGATTTGTTGCACTTGGTGCTATTGCAAAAATATATCCCAAATACAATAGATGCTGTGATATTTATCGCATTTTAATTTGTAATGGGTATAGTCCTGTTTACTATGCAATGAGATGAATAGATCAGTAGCTATAATGCAGGATGTAGAAATGATACAGTATGCTAAATGAGGCAGTAACACTCAGAATTAATCTTAGGACACTAAAGAAGCTATTACCATTGCGATTTCATCCAGGCAAATATCTATATCTATGGCGCAGAGATAACAGAAAATATATAGACATATATACTGAGTTGGAATCAAAGACTCAGCAAAATGGAAGTTAAAAATCAGTCTAGAATCAGATATTTCAGATGAAAAGGATTAAAAACCCTGACAAATGCTAAACTGATAGTGAAATAATGCTGAGGAAGAAAAGGCCGAACGATTTTCCTGTTAAAAGTCTGTGAAACTATATACCAAAGTGTGAAGAAAGTTTCCTCATTTTACACATACAGGGAAATGACAATAGCTAGGCTCTGAGCAACAGTGGCACTGAGTTTTGTCTTAAAAGCTTCAGCGGATCAAGGTCTAAGGCAATTATCCACGTCAAGACTGCCTGCTTCAGAGACGGATAGAATTCATGGAATCTGGGAATAGTTCTACTGTCTGGAGAGGCTAACTGGTAGAAACTAGTTTCCCAGGGTCACTGGAATGACAGAAGGATCCCAACTCCCCTTTCAAATTTTCCTTTCCACTCCAGGGGACTCTATTATGTCCACAGTGAGTCTCACATGTGTTTCTAACATAGCCCTGGTCACTGTCTCTGCTGCTCACTTATTTGGCTCCAGATAGCCAGTCTTGCCTTCACATGTGAGCTTTCGTCTGCACAGGTCTGGGGCAGCAGGCATTACTTTAGAGGAGGCTCTCTAGCCTCGGCATTAACGACAATTCAGGCTAGACAATTCTTGTTTTGGGGAATGTCCTGTGCATTGCAGAATGTCTAGTGTTTTTCTTGGCCTCTACCAACTAAATCCCAGAAGAAACGTCCGATTATGACAATACAAAACGTCCTCACACGTTATTAAATGTCCCCTGGATAGGGCAAGATTGTCCCTTGTTAGGAACCATTGCTTTAGAAGTTGTTACCTTTAATATGTTGACCGTGAAGCTAAACTCTGCTTTGCTAAACCCAGATCGTATGCTTATTAAAACGGCAAGGATCATTCAAAGATTAAAGAAGATTCTCATGTAGAAGCAATTTACTTACAACTGCCTACGTGTGAAGTTTTTCTCAGGACTCAGAAGCCTAACCCCAATTGAATTTCTAAGAGGGGGACTCCCTAGTGGTTAACTAGAGAGATGCTCTATTTAGACCTTCCCACCACTCATAAATATGCTTAAAACTTCTCTATATTTCTAGCAGACTAGACTCAATGAGCAGGGTTAGGAAAAATAGTTTCCTCCTCATCTTCTGTATTGTAAATCTTTTTCTGGGCTCTAATTCATTTCAGGAAAACCGACAGATTGAATATCAACTCCCTTCCAGGGAAATTCTAACCTCTACTCATGTGTGTTCTTGCTATATGTCCTTAACAGAAAATTACTTTAGAACTTAATAACACAAGAAATATACCTATAGCAGCGACTGGGTGGCATTTTCATATCTCTTCCTTCTGAATTGCATGAATAAATGATAACCTTTTTCATTTGTGACATTTATCAAAATATTTCTTCTTCAGTCTTAACGTCAGTATAAGTAGAATTTCAGCAGTATGTTTTGTATTTTTTTCCCAGCTCCTAGAATACTGTAGTGTCTGCCATATAAAATATACTCAATAAATAATTGAATTATTGAATAAATGAAAGCAAATCTAATTTCCTTTTGTGCTTTTTCCTATGGAATGGAGCAAAGATCTTAATGTCATATCTTTCTTTTCAAACCCTACTTCAAATGCCCCATCCAAAAAACTAAAGACCAAAAAACAACACAGAAATTTTGCTATCGTGGGACTCAGGTTATTATTCCCATTTTACAGATGATGAAATTAAGGCCTAGAGATATTAAATCACATGTCAGTTAGGAAGTTAGTAAATGTCAGAGCTAGTACTGCTCTGTTTCCCGGTTTGCCTGATTCCAAAGTCTTTGTTCTAATTACTACTGCAAAACACAGATATGTGTTTCTCCTCACCATCTTCAGCCCACTGTTATTGTTTCTTCAGTCAAGTTCACATTATATCCCAGAGCATTGTGCCCTTCACAGGTTTGCACGATAGAGGAATTCTACCCTCTATTGCTTCACCAACTGCAGAATCTCTCTTGGGTGTCCTTTAAAAGTTGTCCCCTCACTGACTTAAAAAAGGTACATTTACAGGAAATCCTTTTAACTTTTGCTTTCTGGACATTAAGTTAAAGGAACTGCTTACAAATTTAATAAAGGCATAGCCACAGAAGAGACACCAAGCTGGTGAAGAGACTTGAAAGAATCGAGAGGTATAAGAAATGAACCTGGAGGAGTGAGTTGCCAGTTAAGGCGTGTATGCGAAAAGACTGCCTTCAATGGGGGAATTAACCTATGCAGCAAAAAGGATTTATATAGTACCGAAGGATGGAACTTACAGGAGACTGATTTCACATCAGTAGAAGAAAGAAGACTCTAATATTTGGAGCCACTCAAGATGTCCTGGAGGCAGTGATTTTCAAATCCCCTTGGATACTGTCACCAGAGGCCAGAAGACATTGTAAAGAAAAATCCATGCATTGGATTGGTTGTTGCTCAAGATGATTATCTGATGATATAACTCCATGGACACTAGATGATAGTGAGAACAGTATACAATCCAACAAATCAAAAATTTCAAGACTTTACTTTTGGGAATAATGGCCTGCTTTTTTGATTCCCTGAATGACAGGTGCTAATGTGAATAATACTCAAGATTCATGAACAAAGGTCAGAAAAGCAATGTCTTTGCCTTATTTTGGTGTGAGTGTATGTGTGCATATGTGTGTGTATGTGTCTGTGTGTGTGTGTTTGTATGAATTCAACTCACAAGAGGCAATTGGCCACTTTAAAATTATCATTACTCTTTAAAGTGCTTTCTAATGGGTACAAAATAGTTGCATATATTTATGGGACACATGTATGTTTTGATACAGATATACAATGTGCAGTCAAATCAGGGTATTCATCACCTTAAGCATTTATCATTTCTTTGTGTTAGGAATATTCCAATGTAAAAGTTTATTAAAATAATCATAGTGAGATTATAAAAGCAATAGAATTACTACAAATCCCTGGTTGCATAAAAGTCTGGGGATGTTTCTCATCCTCACCAATAAGGCCTAGGAAACAGCAGCCAACAGGCTGCCTGCAGAGCATTGGCCTGGGCAGCCTGTTTAGTCTCCACATCTAAGGTTTTGGGTAAAGAAGAGAAAGGAGAGGGAGAGAGCATGTTGCAAGGAGTTTAATGATGAAGAAGGGATGGTTATAGAAGGTAAGGAAAGACACAGGGGAAGGATTTAATTTATATTTGATTTAGTTCTTATCTGAGTTAGTGTCCAGAAAGGTAGAAACTTTCACTACTTTCTTTTTCCTGTTTTTCCTCCCAGCCCACCACCGGTTATCTTTTCTTCAGCTCCAGGTTGAATGATGCACTTGGCTTTCTTGAGATATATCTGAAAATCTATACAATAATGCACCATGGAAATCAGCAATAAAATATTTCTTTTTTGCCTTGCCCTGGGCACAGTGTATGTGGATGTCTCCACAGTACAGAGAGCAGAGCCTGAACCATTTTTGTCCTTTAATATGCTATTGATATTTGTTTCCTGGTGACTATTGGGGGAAAACAAGTTTTTGGTTGTGTTGATGTCCCAGCCTCTAGAATATTTATTTATCCATTGAAAGGTTAGATTTAGAAAGAGCAACTCTCCCAGAACACCTGCTTGCAAGATAACTGAAAACAAGAACAGACAGAAACTTCCCACAGCAGATTAATAATCAGAAATTTTAAAGTCTTGAAAGGAAAAACACAGAAGCAAATTGCTTTTTGTGTCCTTATTTTTATCTACACTACACATAGGAACTTTTTTCATTTTGCCACTGATTTACAGCACTAAACAAAGAGAAAATCTTGTGGTAGACATAACTAATGATAGCCCAACTGAACAACTCAGACCAAAATATCCACTTCAGAGTCATTTGCAGTGGATTTCTGCATCAGCCAGCAAGCCAGGTAATTACTAAATGTTCCTATTTTCTTTTTTCCATAAACATAGGTGCATTTGTTGAATTGGATTAACTAAAGCAAGAGGCACTATTTAGCAAGCAACTGATTGAAAGGTAATAAAAAGGCTGATTTTGGAAGACTTCTGAAATAGAGAAGTTTTCCCCTTCTGTGCTTATCAGAAAAAGTGAACAAAGCCCTGAAATAAGATACTTTTGCTGAATAGAAATAATAAAATCTCAATTGTTTAGCCTCCCATGACTAAAAGGTTTGGGCGACCTTTTAAGGTAAGAACTATGTGTTAGTTCATTTTGTGCTGCTATAAAGGCATACTGGAGGCTGAGTATAAAGAAAAGAGGTTATTTGGTTTTCAGTCTTCAGGCTGTAGAAGCCAGCATCTACTTCTGGTGAGGAAATCAGTCTGCTTCCACTCATGGTGTAGGGTCAAGGGGAGCCAGTATGCCCAATCACACGGCAAGAGAGGAAGAAAGAGATAGGGGGAGGAAGGTTCCAAACTCTTTTTAGCAACCAGATCTCATGTGAACGAATGCAGTGAGAACTCTCTCATTACCATGGTAAGGGCACCAAACTTTTCATGAGGGATCTACTCCCATACCCAAACACCTCCTACCTGGCCCCACCTCTAATATTAAGGATTAAATTGCCACATGATGTTTGGAGAGTCAAATATTTAAACTGTTCAAACTACATCAGACTATATTACAGGTCAAATGTGACTACAAAGTATGACCGACAAAGGTGGGTTGTCTCCTTTCCAGGGGTCATACAGGAAGTCTGGTTATTCATTCAAAATATGTTACTGGATAACCACATATTTTGACTCCTTTTATTTCAAATTGTCATTAGAGCTTGGGACTGAATCTTTGGATTTCTCTCAATTATGATAGTTCTGAGCAATTTCACTCATTTCTAAAAAAGAAAACTTTTCCTTTAAAAATGAAATCTCAATCCAGTAACTAAGGTAGGAGTCCAACCCACTTTTGGTCAGGCTTATCTTGAAGTAATGAGATCCATTATTTTAGCCAGGGCATATTAGATAAGATTTAGGATGATACCCTTATCACAAAATAATGATACATTAGGGTAGAATTTATCTTTTCACTTTTTCAACATGCGTGCCATATCTATTTACTGTTGGATTGAATGAAGAGATAAGCTTTTTCTTAACTCCCCCATTTATGTATTGGTGTATATTCATCCAGATAGTATATAAGGAGTTGATTCTGTACATTACTGAAATAAGTTTTCAAGGAAAAAATTAAAATTAACCAAAATTTTCAATAGGTCAAAATTAACTACAGAGTAGCCATCAATTCTATCACATACAATATGCAGAAAATTATCCCTCTCCGGGCATATGCACTGTATACCGCCTTGCATTGAGGTAGATATATGAATAGCTCATTCTTCCAATCAGATTTCAAATGATTAGAGGCAGGAATTGCATCATGGTATTTATTTATATATGTTTATTACCCTTCCAACTTAGTGACTGTGCTTAATGATCATGTCATGAATATTGTTTCATGTATGATGCATACTTGCTCTTAAGATAATGGCAAAAAGAAGATTCTAAAACTAGTTTTAAGGATTGTTGGTATTTCATTCTTACAATAAGTTTACAACCTTATTTACTTCTGTAAAACGTTTATACACTTTATCTGTATATGTAATTTGTATAATTTCTCTTGCCTTCTAGGCCAATGTTAATTTTTGGTCACATCTCCTATGATGCATTTTTTTCCCCCTGTGTTATATATTTTATTTTAAAGATATGGGGTAAAACTCAGGGCTAGGTATACAAATGTTCATTATGCAGTTACCCTTGCTGATGAGGTGTACCCCTCCCACCCCTGACAGTTTCCAGCTGCCAATCCCATCCCCCTCCCTGGCAGTTTCCCACTACTGCCAATCCCTTATAGTATTATAATTGTTCAAGGTTTGCTTATGAATGAGAACATAAGGTACTTTGTTCTTTGTTTCTGGGATAGATCACTGAGCATGATAGTCTCTAAATCCATCTGAGTTGCTGCGAAGTCCATATGTTTGTTCTTCTTTATGGCAGCATAATTTTCCATTGTGTATATGTACCACTTTTTTAAAATACAGTCCAACTTCCATGGGCAGCATAGTTGGTTCCATGTTTTTGCTATCGTGAACAGAGCTGCAACAAACATGCATGTGCAGGTATTCTTTTTTGTAGAATGACTTGAGTTCCTCTGGGTATATTGCCAGTAGAGGGATTGCTGGGTTATATGGAAGGTCAATTTCTAGTTCTTTCAGAATGATGTATTGTAATAATGGAGATAAATGAGGGATTGGCACATTTAATCTATATCATGGGACCCAGCAACTCAAGGGTACTGAGTTCAAATTTGAGCTCTATCACTTACTAGATGTATACACTTGGATATTTTACTTACGTTTTCCAAACCTTACTTTTTTACCTGTAAGAAGGAAATATTAAGTGCTTTTCAGAATTTAAGTTAAATTAAATTAAAGTAGATAACATATGCAAATTATCTAACACAGGTCTTAACATTTCAGTATTTAGTAATGAGATCAAAAAATACATTTAAAAACATGCCACTATATTTCCATGAAAATTGAAGGTTATTGAAACAAATTCATTTTATCTGTTTATTAGAGAAGAACCAGTTGTTCATCTATCTGAAAACACTCTATTTCAAAGTTACTGTATGCAGCTGAAAATAATAAAACTGTATTTGTTTTCTAAACATCCATAATTTTGGTTTACTTTTTATATGCATTTTATTTTGGCCTCTACATGTCTAATGCTTTCTATGTAATTTTATGTGGTTTGTTGCTGCTATATTTTACTGTGCACTTTCTCCACTACCACTAATTCTGAATTGAGGAGGTTTTCTGAGGTTAGAATGGAAACTCTCAGAGGTCTTATGTTCACAAGAGTATGAGTATCTTATTCATGAGTAACTAGATGAATCAAGGTTGGATTATAATTCTGGTAGGGGCTATCAATGCAGAAATAGAATGCTGAACTGAACTCTATGGTTTAAAATGTATATTCTGAATTGTCAAGGTTGTTACATTTAAAATGTTTGATTTTGGAAAGAATTGGACAGAAGTTGATAGACAACTACTAACCCAGACCTAGAACTCAATTCACCTCTGAAATGAGAAAGGGCCCATCTCTTTTCTTTTTCCACCCCATCCCCTTTTCCTCAACTCTATTTCTCCACATGGCCCAAGGACCAATCACCCAGGAGACAGATCATGCATTAAGAGCGTGCACAGAGTGTGCTGACTCAGGAGAAATGACCCTCTCTCCAGTGAAAGGGCAGCTTCCATTCCATTTTAAGCTGGACTTGAAATCAATATGTCATTATAAATACATATGGTACAGGCAGAGACAGGAAGTGGATACATACCCAGAATAAAGTAATTTGGAAGCATTAGTTACTTTGAAATGTGCTGCACACCAAGGAGACATGAGCATTTCACAGTGGATTTCTTTTTCTCAATCAATGTCCTTTCTTTTGCTCACTTAAAGTAGTTTTATAGATAAGCACAGTCACATGCTTGGGAAAGTTCAAATTCCAGGAACATATTCTTACTGCTTGTCTAGCTCTAAACCTTTAATTATTTATTTTTAACTGCAATCCGCATCATTTACCATGGGGAGAAAACTCCTGATAAGTTAAAAAAAAAAAAAAAAAAGCACATCAATGCATCATACAAGTAATGGTGTTTTATGCTCAATTATTTTTTTCATAGCATAACTATCTTGAGAGTAAACTCATTGATAATGCTCCCATTCCAATTACCCCCTCAAAGATGCAATAAGCTAGTATTACAAGTGTGCAATGATACATAAAATTGAAAAAGGGACTGGAGCAGGATTTCCAAAAATTTTCTCTAGCTTTTCATAGCATCCAGCCTTCCATAGAACTCTCTAAATTTGTTTTTCTATTTCTACTAAGCCACTTTAAACCATCTCATCTGCAATTTTTAAACACTTAAACTTCTTTTCGGGACAACAGCTCTCTTGTTCACTGCTCACTTATAGAAAAGTTCCTTTTTTCTCTCCAGACTTTTTTTTTTGTTTTCTACTAAGATATTAATAGGAAAATTACATTTTTTAAAAAAACACCACACAGAAAATCTGGCTAAGGATATGATCAGGCAGTATACTAGATAAAATCTAAGCATCCTCAAAAGAAAAGAAATTGGGGGGGAAAGGATGGTCAACTCCTCTGATAGGAAGAAAATTGCAAAGTAAAACAAAATATATGAAAACATGTCATAGTATAAAGTGCTGTGGAGAATGTGGGGAACAAGTACTTCCATATATTACTGATGAAAGTGTCTTTCTTTCACTGAATTTCCTACTTTAGAATCTGATAAAAATGGAATCATGCAATGTGTACTCTTCTGTGTCTGGCTTCTTTTGCTCAGCATACTATTTTGAGAGTCATCCATATTGTTGCCTGTATCAGTAATCCACTGCTTTCTATTTATCTGCAGATTTCTTGACTCCTCTGTCTTCAAACCTGCCCAAAATTTAATGAGCTACATCTTTTCCAATTTGATGGCTATTCTGACCCTCTTTTCATAAGGGAAGTATTTCGCTTCACTTACTAAAAATGGGGATTTATTTGTGCTGATACAGCTTAATTCTGTCATTTGATCAGGGAATGAGGTTTAGACTTCGGAACTTGAATGGAGTCCAGCTAACTGGTCAATGTGGGGATTGAATATGTAACCCTGACCTCATTAAAATCATGTTCCAACTAATTGATTGACCCGGTCCTTATCCAGGCTGACTCCATTCTGCTTTCTGCTCCAAGTCCCATTTCTAATATATTTTTTAAAGGCTCGGTGGGTGAAAAAACGATATTTTAAGAAAGAGATGCAGCTCATTGTTGACACATTTAAAAAGATTTGCCTTAAGAATGCTTGTTGAAACACTGTTAACATAAGGTTATTAGTTTATTTTGTCTGTGTATACAAATGAACATTAAAACATAAATTTGTGTAGTAGAGAATAGCTTGACCACAAACCTCCCAATCCTCCATCTTTATTGGTTGGTACAATCACTTGCATTACCTATTCAGTCTAAATGAAGAGGAGATTTTGGCTATCCAAATGGATAAGGTAAAACTTAAGACACACCATGTTGGCCATTGCCTAGACTCTGGTATGGCTGTGTGCTCTTTGAGCTAGGGCTGTCACCATGCTTCCTGCCTTTGCCCCCCTTTCCTGCCTTGGGGAGGTGTATCTCCTATTCCCTCCCCTCAACTTACCTTCTAAATAAACTGCATTTTCTAGTCTGAAAAAAAAAAAGACACACCATGTTCCTTTGTTTGCCTAATTTAAAAAATTTAGAAGTCCAAATATTTTAAATAAATTGACTGCTTAGCAAATCTCCACAGATTGATTTTTAATTTTGCATTTTAATTGCTTGCATCTTTCTTCTTACCTATTAACTCATGCATTCATTTGATATTTACTGAGTAATTGTCATGTGGATGGCACTAGGCTAAAACTGCATGAAGACCTAGGAGGAGAAATGAGACATATGCAAACAACCGTAAGACACAGCAGAATATGACACATCTCACCAGAAAAACATAGAGGCCTATGAACCTTCACAAATAATGAAAGGAAAATTAAGAATGACTCCATGGAATGAATTGCCTTGCTTACAATATGAAGAAAAAAAAATTGAGACATACCCAAAAGGGAGAAAAAGGAAAGAGAACAGTGTGAACAAGTCAGAGAGCAAAGAACTTGGTAGGAATCGGACCGATTCGTTTGACTGGGGCTGGGGTTAGGCTATATAGAGAAGTAGCTGGGGATAAAATTAAAGATAACATCAGATTAATGAGTGTTGAATGATAATAGAGAACAATTTAAAAAATTTTTAAAAATTTCTTTTATTTTCTTTTTAGCAAGAAAATATATGGGAACAATATTGACACTGTTAACTTGAAAAAGACTGTTAAGGCCAGGCTTGGTGGTTCAGTCTGTAATCCCAGCACTTTGAAAGGCTGAGGCAAGTGGATTGCCTGAGCCCACAGGTTTGAGACCCGCCCGGGCAACTTAGCAAGACTTCGTCTCTGCAATAAATCAAAAATTAGCTGGGCGTGGTAGCGCACCTGTAGTTCCAGCTACTTGGAAGATTGAGGAGGAAGGATCACCGGAGCCCAGTAAGTTGAGGCTGTGGGGGTCGGGAGCGTGCCACTGCACTCCAGTCTGGTTGACAGAGTGAGACTCCAACTCAAGAAAGAAAGAAAGAAAGAAAGAAAGAAAGAAAGAAAGAAAGAAGGAAGGAAGGAAAGAAAGAAAGAAAGAAAGAAAGAAAGAAAGAAAGAAAGAAAGAAAGAAAGAAAGAAAGAAAGAAAGAAAGAAAGAAAGAAAGAAAGAAAGAAAAAGACTGTTAAATCAATCCACATAAAAATAAAGAGTTTTTGAACCGGTCTGGGTGGCTCAACCTGTAATCCCGCGCCTTTGGGAGGCTGAGGTGAGTGGATTGCCTGAGCCCGCGGGTTCGAGACCCGCCTGGGCAGTGAGACCTCATCTCTACAATAAATAAAAAAATCAGCCGGGCGTGGTAGTGCCTGCCTGTAATTCTGGCTTCTTGGAAGGCTGAGGCGGAAGGATCGCCGGAGCCGAGCAGGTCGAGGCTGCGGTGGCCGGAAGCGGCCACTGCACTCCAGTCTGGGCGACAGAGTGAGATTCCAACTCAAAAAAAAAAGAGTTTTTGAATAAGGAAGCACAGTAGAACAAAAAGAAAGGGACAATTAAGACATAGTATAAATCATACAGTGAAGACAGACATATCAGCTTTTAGAGGAATGAAGGTAAAAAATGAGACAACCTCTACACTATTTATAGAGTAGCACAAAGGAAAAACAGAAAAACGGAGACGAAAACTAGTTTAAGTGCTCTTTCATTCACAGAGGTATACAATCTCTTTTTGGATTATTCAAATGTATGTAATTGCTTTCAAGCAAAAGGACATTGAATCTGAAGTCTGAATGCTTCAACATGAAAACTGACCATTCTTTGTTGTAAAAGACATCTACCCAGTCCCCATGGCAAGCTTCAGTAAAGGTCGGTCGGATGTACTCCTGTATTTTCATCTTTGTAACAGTGATCAGGCCTTGGGCCTCAGACTCTACAGAGGTTAATATTTTATGAATCACATTCATCCAAGAAATCTGTGCACAAATTGTGTACTAGATGCTGGTCTCTGCCTCCAAGAAGTTCATTGACCAATGGGGAAGGAGACCATCTGTCTTTCACTCTGTGTCACTTCATTACTTATTCAGTCCATTGTTCTTTGTAATCTCATTTTTCTCTCACTACTCAGCTGAAATACTTACTTCAAGTTAAGTCAATATAGTCACCACATTGAATAGCTTCTACTAGGTTCTAATTTGCTTTGTTCTATTCTGAAATCTTTTAAATTACTGGCCACATTCTTGGTCTCAGATCTACTTTCTCCTTACTCACCACTGCTCCCCTGGCACTTTCAGCGTGAGCAGACCAGAACACACACACACACACACACACACACACACACACTTTTTTCCCTCTCCTATTGTTTTCTGTAATACTTCATTAATTTTCCCGATAACTTTTTTCCTTTCTCTTTTACTTTCTCATTCTTTCTCTGTCTTTCCTCTTTTCTTTTCTTTTTCTTTCTTTCTTTATTCTTTTTCTTTTTTTTTTTGAGTTGGAGTCTCACTCTGTTGCCCAGACTGGAGTGCAGTGGCATGCTCACAGCCACCGCAGCCTTGACCTGCTGGGTTCATGTGATCCTTCTGCCTCAGCCTTCCAAGTAGCTGTATCTACAGGCATGCGCCACCACACCCGGCTAATTTTTTGATTTATTGTATAGGCAGGGTCTCACCAAGTTGGCCAGACTGGTCTCAAACCTGTTGGCTCAGGCAATCCTCTCACCTCAGCCTCCCAAAGTGCTGGGATTATAAGTGTGAGCCACTGCACCCGGTGCTTTCCTCTTTTCTTTAATTATCTTAGCCACATAGTGTTTTGGTCAATGGCCGATGGCATATACAATGGTGGTCCTGTAAGATTGTATTATCTTATTTTTACTGTACCTTTCTATGGTTAGATACCTCAATATTGTTGTGCTACAATTGCCTACAGTATTCAGTATAGTAGCATAATGTATAGGTTTTTAATGTAAGTTTGTAGCTTATGAGCAACAGGCTGTACCATCTAGCTTAGGAATATTGTAGGCTTTACCATCTAGGTTTGTGTAAATTCACTCTATGATATTTGCACAATATGAAATTGCCTGACAACACATTTCTCAGAACACATTCCATACTTAAATGGTGAATGACTGCATTGCTTACTGCTAAGGTTTCTTCTGGAGCCTTCTGTCTCCTATTGAAACGCTCATTTTGTTGTTGTTGTTGTTGACCTCATCCACTTCATAGATACTAGTCTTAAACATCTATGGAAACAAAAGAGCACGCGGAGCCTTTGGCAATAGTACTTTGTTTGTGAAAGTCACAGTTTAGACTGAGAAAAACTGAGAGTGCTGGAGGAAAGACTGCTAAGATAGGCAAAACCATGTCCTGGGGAATTCTTAGATAAAAATAAAATTAGACTATATCATGTAGGCCAAGAAGAACAATTGAAACATTTTAAACAAGGGCGACGGGATCACATCGTTTTGTTTATTTTAGAAGGACCACACTGCAGCAGAATGGAGAATATTCAAGGCAAGAATGACAAATAGTTTCAATCAGTGTTCAAACCACATCAATTAACATTGTGTGGAGGAGAATTTTGAGGCTATATTCAGACTAAGGTGGAAAAAGGTGTATCCTGGTATGACTGTTACCCCAGGGACAACTTTCAAAACATCCATGTACAGTCATTACATCACTTCCCTGTCCCTCAAAAAACTAAAATATTTGACTTCGCCACCCTGTATCTGGGAAAGATGAGGTGCATTGAGGATTTAATGGAAATGTAAGTCAGGAGAAGATTCAGTTTCCAAGAAATTTAAGATTTTTCTCTAGTGTTAAAAATAACCAACTGTCAAGGGCACAGTGGAGAAATGCAGATGATATGCCATATAGTTGCCATCAAAGGGCTGGCAAGTGTAGGAAGACCAGGAAAACAATGGGAGGAGCAGTTAGGAGGCTGTTGCTGGAATCCAAAATAGAAATGACGAAGTTCTGAATTAAATTAATGTCAGTGGTGCTGGAGAGAAGAGGATGAATTGGGGGATATTAAAATGCAATTGAGGCTGAGTGTGGTGGCTCACTTCTATAATCCCAGCACTTTGGGAGGCCAAGACAGGAGGATTGCATCAAATAAGGAGTTTACGACCAGCCTAAGCAACAGTGTGAGACCCCCATCTCTACAAAAAAATAATAAAAATAATTGGCCAGGCATGGTGGCATGTGACTATTGTCCTAGCTACTCAGGAGGCTGAGACAGGAGGATCACTTGAGCCCAGGTGTTTGAGACTACAGTGAGCTATGATCATGCCACTGTACTCTAGCCTGGGTGAGAGAGTGAGATCATATCTCTAAAAACGAAAACAAAAGATGCAATTGAAATCAATGGCTGACTAAGGGATTTAATCGAAAGGTTGAAGAAGAGCTTATGAAGAAAAATGAGAATGAAGGGCTTAGACACATGGGAAAAACTCTGGGAGAGTGGTGTCACAAAAGGCCAATTCCAGTTCAGGAAGAATGAAAAGTGTTGCAGAGAGGTGAAGTATGAGGTGACTGAAAGGTGTCCATTGAATTTAGCTGCTAGGATAATTGACCCTGGCAAGAACAATTTTAGTGTACTAGTGGGAAGGGAAGCTAAGTTAACTATCTTCATTTTCTCACCTCTCGATTCAACCCTTTCAAGAAGCTAAGCTATAAAAGCAAGGAAGGTGAAGCTAGGGCAAACTTAAGGTCATTTCCCTTTTCATTGTTGGTTTTGAGATGGGAAATGTCTGAGCATGTTTATAAAAAAGGAAAGGTCTGTTAGGGAGGGTGGAAAATTCAAAAGAGAGGTCCCTGAACCTCTGGGAGATTAAGTGGAAAAATTAGACTAGGAACATGGAAAAAAAAAAAGAAAACAGGAAAGTGGATGCAGAGTATAGATGTGCTTCTCACACCTACATTACTTTGTAGGTGTGGAAAGGAGGCTGGGGATATTCAATCTTCATAGACTCATTCTGCTCAGTATACTAGCCTTATTGCCTGAGAGAGAGATGGGCTAGAGCGGGGTCCCTAACCCCTGGACTGTGGACCAGTGCCAGTCTGTCTGTGTCCTGTTAAGAACCAGCCGCACAGCAGGAGGTGAATGGTGAGTGAGTAGAACTCCATATTCTGTCAGATCAGCAGCAGCATTAGAATCTTATAGGAGCATGAACCCTATTGTGAAATGTGCATGTGAGGGTTCCAGGTTGCACGTTCCTTACGTGAATCTGATGAATGACACGCCACCCTCCCATTCATGGAAATATTGTCTTCCATAAAACTGGTCCCTGATGCCAAAAAGGTTGGGGACTGCTGATCTAGAGGACTTCAGAACAATAATAGCACTGGTTCTGAATGTTTTGGTAAATTAAAGGCAGGTGAATAGTGACAAATAAACAATTATTTTGAGCAGCTCTGAAGACCTACCTCTGGTTTTCCAATAGAGTCAGTAGCTCTTGTCCTTGCTAGTTCTCTTACTGTGATAAAGCCTATAGATAGCTGTTTGGAATAAGGCTAGAAAGAGAGGCCTACCATGACTGACTGAGTAGGTAAAGGAAATTCCTTCAATAATGTAGCTGGTTATTTCTCAGTACGTTACTGAAGAAAGTCTTGGAAACTTACTCCACAATAATGACTCTTTTAATTTTATGTTCTTGTCATCAAATTTTCCTGCCAGATCCCTATAGAGCCTAGTTATGGGGTGTTGTCCACAAGCTGCCTAGCATCAAAGCTGTATAACGAGCTTGGATCTTCCACTCCATCCTTTGAAATTATGTTTTGTTTAGATGGCTTTAGAATAAAAGCTTCAGTCCAAGGGTTGGTCTTGTTCTCATTGACTATAAACATCTTTCCCTGGTAAAAAAAATCCATGTGTTTCCTCCTTATCTGATTAATACTGGTGAGAAACTCCAACAAAGAACAGAAAGCCAATAGGCCATTTCCAATAACTGACTCAGCATGCTGTATCTTGGATGTGATGAGATTGGTTGCTAGAACCATGAGCTGCTGAACCACAACAGTGGCTTATAGATGCTACATGATGGGGTATCATGAATGACATGAATGACAGTTTTGTGTTTGGTCATCTTGGAGATACATAGCACAGAATCTATGACTATTGATTGCTCTTATAGATTGTGGCTAGTTGATATTTAAAATGGGTTGGCATTTTAATTACACACACATATGTATGCACACACGTGTATAAAATGTGTATGTATAAACACACTCACATATACACAATTCAACTTTTAGAAAACTTGTGAGCTCCTGTATAAGAACTGTTCCTAGAGGTAAAGAAAGCAGGTGTAGGCTGCGATGAGAAAGGGTGTCTACTCACTTTCATTACCCACTGTCAGCCTCACAGGGGCCACTGCTACTGATCGCTGTGAATGGAATTTGTTGCTTTAACTCCTAATTTGGATTGCTGACCAGTAGACTCACTATAGATCCACATGCCTTCATTCACAGTTATAAAATCTCAAAAGTTTTGAAAACAACAGTGTTTTTATGAAAGTATGAAAAAATGTATTGGTGGCAAAATCTGACACCAGTTGACATGAGCTTATCTATAGTTTCCATATTTTCACTTAGTGTGAGTAATTACCCACAGAAATATTAATGTTTTGTGGTTATAGAGTACTCTATTCTCACATTCTGATCAGAGAGTTATATAATATAAGTATATGCACTATATAACATCCAAAACCTGGAAAAATCTGAATAGGAAAACACATCCATCCCCGAGAGTATCAGATAAGAGATTGGGAACCTATCCTTGTATCCATCCTGTCAAAATGTGAATGCTGTTTTCCTCAATCATAAGTAACATTTTTTTGATATTTTAACCTTTATTTTTCTATAACTTAGTGGTTCTCAAACTTTACTGCATATTAGAATCATATTTTTAAAATATTGAAGTCTGATCTCAACCTTAGACATTCTGATTTGATTAAGAGGGGGTGTGACCAGGCATCAAGTTTAAAATATACTCAGGTGATTCTAGTGTGTAGTAAAGTTTGAAGTTACTGTTTTAACCCATAGCAGAGTTATTTCTAGGGACATGAACCTCAACAGAGCTAAGCCTGGCCATCCTGAGGAATACTCTATGGCACTTACATGAAATTAGACTGCATAGAAACCACCCTTATGTTGGAGCACCAAAAACTGTTTTGTAATGGGTTTTCTTTTCTTTTCCCTTTAAAAAAATTTTTTTTTTTTGGTATGGGGCTTTCTTTGTAAATAGAATCACAACATCACCATTTTATATCACTACAGCATGAAGATCTTCAAATTTCCACTGTAATTATACACTTGATATTTATGTAATGTGGAGGAAGTAGTGTAACAGATTTAGCTGTTATAGACTACAAAATAATCTTTCAACAACCAACTAATATTTAATTCTATAACAACTTATTTTTTTCTCAAATTAAATGACTGTTGTGAAGACATCACATTTTTTGGAAATCTGTCCAATTAGTGTTCTAGGTATTTACAAGCAAAGAACATTATTTTGTAATATATTTTTAACTGAACTGTCTCCAATCTAGACTGTGAATACTTACAAATAAGAGAAGAAAAATACATAAATAAAAAGGAAGATTTTCCATAAAGCCTGGAAGTCAGTTTGATTTCCAGCTGCTTCCTGACTGTATCTCCTATTTATTCACTTGGTCAAACTTAATAATTTGAGAGTTAGTGCCTTCTCAAATGCATGTAATTTATGCCAAGTTTTATGAAGATACAGAGGGAGGTTTGATTACATTAAGTGTGTAGAACATACTGGATTTCACGAATGAGAGGAGCCACTTTTTCTGGGTTAAAGTGGGAATAGAAAAGCACACAGATTCTTACATGGTAAAGAAGTTGAGAAGAATTTAAATGTTTTTCAACTGATGCAAAAGTACAAGTCTCCTAGTTGGTGACTGAGTTATAATGTAGCAAATTCACTTCAGTTTATGGAAAATGTTTTTTATTGTTAAAGAAGGCAGATGAATTAGTGATAAGCTTTGTCAGCAGGGAGCCTGTGGCAGTCATTTTCCCAAGGGAAGAATGACTAAAAAGTATACATTTAGTATTTGTCACAACTTAAAAGAAAATAACTTGCATTCACCATTGACTATGTGGCTAGTTCTGTCACCCAGAGCTTCAAAACCAGAATTTGTTTTCATAAGCAGATGCTGTTTGCTTCAGCATCTTGTATTGCCAGCATCCAAATAGCAATTAAGGCACAGCCAGCTCCAAAATTTGTGAGGCAATATAGTGAGAAACACTCCTTTGTTAAGCATTCTGAAAGAGGTGTGTGTGTGTGTGTGTGTGTGTGTGTGTTTAAACTGTCTTGCTTACTTAGGTACTGAAATCCTGAGAGCAGTTGTCAATCGGAGGCTACCAACAAGAGAGAAAAATGCCCTATAATTGGGATTATCTTTTATTGGAAAAGATCATAATGCACACACAGGGATTACCTGAGAAGGAACAGGTTCGCACTATGGAGTGAATTATTAAGTTAACTGTAAATTAACTAAAGAGTAAGCATATGTTTATAACTGTAAATGGTATGCTTGTGGTTCTAGTGTTAGTATCACATCTTGCCTCACAAGGGAGTTGTTAAACTTCCATCGTTGTATGAGAGAGAGAGAGAAATGGTATTTATGCTCCAAGTCTACTGAAGCCCTCTTTTGTTTTCATTGGTCCTGGTCTTGGACTCTCTGTCTTGGACTCTGCTGATCCTTTTCTGTGCCTTAAGTTTCCCTATCCTGGAATAATTGCTTCCTTGAATTGAAGCTTATGGACCATTTGCAGAGAATTCTGCCCCCTGTCTGTAGTTGCCCATACTTCATACTTCACCAGCTTTGTGTATCTATGGTTGCCACTATTTCTAGTGCCTTTTACACAGAGCCAGGCGATGCTGAGAGTTAAAGTTGGAACTTTTTCTCCATGTTACAGTCTGTTATTCTGGGAAGGACTTCTTTCTATCCATAGTGTGCCCTTGTTCTCAAGGGTGAGCCCATCACTCTCTCTACTCTATTTCGTTCTGAGCTGCACTGTGATGGTAGGAGAACCCTTTGACTTCAGCTTTGGGGGAGATGTATAAGAAGGAGAAGTGTAATGGAAAACTGCCAGTCTCTGCAGAGTTTATATTATAAAGGCTCCCCTACTAGTCATGGTAACACTATAGCATTCTCAAATTTACCATCCACCCTGCACCTCTTCCCCAACACATCACAAATCAAATAAGTCTTAAGCAATTCAAGATTTGTGACTTATTAAATTTAACCATTTCACTCTGATTTCTGAGTGAGAAGGAGTAGTAAAAACAACAGATTCTGCAGCTGGAGAATCTCAATATCCCATAAGCCCAATGTTTATTTTTTATTTCTTTTATTTTCTCATATATATATTTATCTTCTTCAAGTCCAGTAACTCCTGCTGAATACACTCCCACTGTTATTCATTCAGGAAACATTGAAGAAGTTTCATTTGGAGCCAGGCATCATGTCATTTACTGGGAATAAAAGGTGACCAGGATATTCTTTCTGATCCTAGGGGGACTCACTTGGGCTCTACATGCTTTTTTGATTGCAGCTGAGCTTCTAGTTCTGTGCCTTCTTGTGTAGTCACAAAAACTGTCTTCCTTGGAGCACACCCTGGCCAAGGGCATCTGTCACTCGACCCTGGTAGAACTCTCTGAAACCCCAAACACCCATATATTAAAAGTTTTCAGTTCCAAATTTTTAGACCCCAGATCCCAGAAAAAAAAAGTACACCAGTACATTCATAAAAGAGAATTTTGGTTTCCTCCATTATTTTTAAAGTCATTAAAAAACAAAACAAGAAAGTTATTTGATTTGGAAGTCAATTTAGCCACATTGTTTTTCTTGAAAGCAAGCAAAAAAATTAACTAAAGAAAAAAGAAGCCAGACTCGGTGGCTCAGCCTGTAATCCCATGCCTTTGCGAGGCTGAGGTGAGTGGATTGCCTGAGCCCGCGGGTTCGAGACCCACTTGGGCAGCGAGACCTCATCTCTACAATAAATCAAAAAATCAGCCGGGCGTGATAGCGCTTACTTGGAAGGCTGAGGCGGAAGGATCGCCGGAGCCCAGCAGGTGGAGGCTGTGGTGGCCGGGAGCGGCCACTGCACTCCAGTCTGGGTGACAGAGTGAGACTCCAACTCAAAAAAAAAAAAAAAAGAGTGGAACATTACATAAACTCCAATGCAACATTTAATACATGGAAGAGGGAGGTACTAAACAGATATTGAGTTAAACTGGGATAAATTAAAACCTTAATAGAGCTAGCTGTGTTTACTGTGAAGTCCTTTTGTCTTGTGAGTAGAGTTGGTTAATTGCTAATGGCTATTTCTTTCTGGATATCCTTGAACATATTGAGTTGTTTACTTACATTCCCTTCAACACACCTCTCCAGTGAGATTATGTAGTTTCAAGACCAAGTTAGTCAGTATAATTACTGTATCTAGACCAACATTTAACTCCAGTCTTACCAGAATAAAAATGTGGATGGCAGGACAGGGAGGCATCCAGGATAAGTCTTGACAGTAGGACTTGAAATCATAATAACAACATATAGGAATGCTGTTGTCAAAGCCCTTATTATAACCTCGAGATCACACATCAGGCTTGTGCTGCAGAGCTAAGAGAAACGTGGTATGTAACTTTACAATGGTGTTTTTTCATTCTAATTCTGCTCAGCTACTTAATAATGCCCTTATAGCTAAACATTGTACTGCTTAAAAGGCAGGACAAAAATTGACCTTAGAGGCTGTTGCTTTACCTTGAATTTTGTGAAATGTTTTGCTTAACATAGCAATGATAACTCTAAAGAAGGCATTTCTTTGGGATTTAATGACTGGATAGGACTAATTGAAGATAGGTAGTTAAGCTAGTGACTGATTGCTAAATCATTACATACCACAATCATAATGGATTAAATATTATCAAATAAAATTATCAAATATCAACTGTGCTTGTCTCATAGGAAGCTGATTCAACACATTAACTACTAAGTTGCTAAAAAACTCTACTATAGGAAAGATATTATTCTGATTTGGGTGAAGTTAGAATACTCAGTTAATTCATCCATATTAAAACAGCTCTCAATTGGGGCTGCCTTTCTTGCCTCACTCGCTTTATCCCAGAAACCATACCATAAGTTAAATAAAAGTTCTTAACAGGTCTTTGGCTAGGTGAGGTAGCTCATGTCTGTAATCCTGGCATTTTGGGAGGCAGAGGCAAGAGGATTGCCTGAGACCAGACGTTCGAAACCAGTCTGGGCAACTTGGTGAGACCCCATCTGTACAATCAATCAAAAACTTAGCTGGGCATGGTGGCTTGTGCCTGTGGTTCCTGCTACTCGGAAGGCTGAGGTGGAGGGATTGCCTGAGCCTAGCAGGTCGAGGCTGCAGTGGCCATGAGCATGCTACTGCTCTCTAGCCTGGGTGACAGAGTGAGACTCCGACTCATTCCACCCTCCCCTCACAAAAAAAACCCAGGATTTCAACTACATCTATCAACCAAGCCAGAAACACTGACTCTCCGCTCCCTATCTGTGTTAGTTTTGTGGGGTTACTATAAGAAAGCACCATAAGCTGCAGGACTTAAACAGCAGGAATGTATGATCTCACAGTTTTGGAGGCCAGAGGTTTGAGATACAGATATGAGCAGAGATGATTTTTGCTGAGCACTTTGAGGAAGAAGCTACTCCATGCCTTTCATCTGACTTCTAGTAGTCAGCTGGATGTCTTTAGCATTCCTTGGCTTACAGATGTGTCACCCTGGTCTCTGTCCTCATTTTTACACAGCATTCTCCTTGCAAATATGTCTCCGTGTCCATATTTCCTCTTTTTAAAAATAACATCAGTCACTTTGTATTATGATCTCATTTTAACTTGCATACCTCTGTAACAACAATAGGGTCATATTATGATATATCAGACTTAGGATTTCAATATATCTCTCTCTCTTTTTTTTGGAGAGGGTATACACAATTCAACTCATGACATTGTGTATCCACCATGCTCGGTCCTCATCCTCAATCAGATCTACTCGATTAGATCATAAGCAGAATCTTAATGTGTAAGATCATCAGGCCCCATGGGTTTCTGTGGGAATGGGGATTAGTGAATCAGTGAGCTAGTAATGCTTTCTCTCTGCCTCTCATTGAGTAAGGACCTCGCTGGAAGATGGAGTGTCCAGACCAAAGCAGAATTTGATATCATTCGTAGATCATGCTTATACATGTAGGCATACACAATACTCTTACACACACACACACACACACAAACACATATGCACACATGCATATACATGTCTGAGGAATTTGTGTTAAAATAAATATGTAGGGCAAACCCTGCAAAGAAATAGCAAGAAATAATACCAGACCTGCATGCTCTGTATGAATGAGAAGCCCTTTGTTACCAGGGCCTAGTTGTTATACAAGTTCTGTAGCGGAAAGCCTCTGTCTTTTTGTACTTAAGCGGGCATATTCGCTGCTTTCTCCTTCACTGACTACATGACTGTCTAATGACATGGCCCCAGCAGCATCTTGGGATCCCTACAGTTTATTTGGCCCACAAAGTAGCTAGTGGTGGTTGCAACAGTCATTCTTCAGGATGGCAGTTTTTGGCAAGGCTCACATATACAACTCTGAGTGCAGCAATTGGACAGCTGGATGCTGGGAAGAACAGCAGAGTGGATGCTGGGTTATTATTGGTGACTTGGTTTTCTTTCAAATGCAAAATTTCCTGTAAAGGAATATATAAGAATACCAAAATGGGCTAATAAGCCAACTGTATACCAAATGTAATGAATGTAATATGCATGGAAATTAAGTTTGTTCCTGAGGTGGGCATTAAATTTTAAAAGAAGAACTGGTAATCTTTGATAAGTAATGATCCACGAGCTGCGTTTCAAAAGGTGTGTTCTTTTAAAGATCTGTATGCCCTTGTTGCAAGCAGGGAAGATAACGTTTGAAGTTGTAACTCTGTCTGCTTTGCTCTGGCATGTAACAAGCCCAGCAGTCCCTTACAGTAAGTGGGCGTCCTCTGTACTGAGCCTGCTTGTTAGCCCCAGCCACATCCTGATCTTTATGGGGATGCTGAAATGACTGAACCTGAGGAGACACCTGGTGGAGAATAAAAGCAATCTTCTCTCTGGGTAAGGTAGACATTTCTTCTTTTCCAATTATATTTGAGACAACACGAGAGTAAGGTAATGTCACAGATTCTTTGTATTTGCTTTTTTAGCAGTCTGGAGATGTGAAGCAATTATGTAAGAAGTAAAAAAAGATGTGTTATCTAGTCTTCCTACTAATATGTATAGCTTATATTCTATGAGTTTTATTATTTTATACATTTATTTATTTCTTTATTCACATATCTAATTATTTATAGGTGCCCAAGGCAAGGAGATATCTTAAATCTTGTGTGCAACTCCTATATCGGGCTGTGGAGGCAGGTCATACTGTCACCAAAAGCAGGGATTAAGAGTGTAATTCTGTGGAATTAGACTTTATTGGAATGCTAATGGCAGGTAAGTAGAGAATTGGTGTCTAGGGGAGCACTCATAAATGAATGGATTAGGAGAGAAGTGTTAAAATAGTAGAAGATTTATTTGAGCTGGGGATGGGGGAGAAGCAGGCCACTAGAATGAGTGAGTGTCTGAAGAAAAAAATATAATGCATAAGAATGATTGATGGAAAGGACACTATCCAATCTGTAGCAGAGGGGTGTGCCAGGGAATCATGAGAGATCACTTGGACTAGGTGAGGTATGGCTTACTGAAAGAAAGTTTTTTAGCCTCATAACTAAAAAGCTATGTAGCCTCAGATTAGTTTAGGGGGCAATCTGGTGTCATAGAACATCAATGATTTTGGAGTAAAAAAGAATGACTACCTCTCTGCCTCTGTACTTAACTAGCTGTGTTATTTTGGGCAGTGTATCAGTTAATACTAAATAACTGAGCCAAAGCCCAGTGTTTCAAAATACCAACTATTTTCTATTCCTCTCAGGTCTGGTCAGTGGATCTAGGTTGGGTTTAGCAAGGTGGCTCTGCTCTACACGTCTCTCTTCCTTCTCCTGGGCCCCAAAGGCTTCTCCCAGTGTGTCAGTGGAGATATACAAGGATTGGAAAGGCTGAAGTTCATGATAAGTGCACTATAGCTTCCCTCTTGTTCTGTTAGTCAATGTAAGTGACAAAGCCAATGTCAGAGCCAAGGAGTGGGTAGTATTCTCCATTTCTTGTGTGAGAAGAATTGAAAGTCACATGGCAAAGAGGATGGATACAGGGAGGGGTGAGAAACGGCCTCACCAATAACGCAATCTACCATAGTCAATTATTTTAAATTCTCACCCATGTTTCTCTCATCTCTAAAGTAGGGTCATAATATGTGTCCTTTCATCTCAATAGTTATGAAGATAAATATAACAATTAATGCATACATACATTTTTACTTAACAGTAAAAGATAATGTAAAAGGTTATTTTTACCTGCTTATATTCTCTCCCCTTAGCAAAAGCATAAAATTCTTATGGTTACCTTCTCCCAAGCCTGCAGTGCCACCTCCTAATCTCTACCGTGAGACTCCATATAGACTGTCCTCTGTGATAAATTTCCTGAAGAAATGTAGGAGGAAAGTTTTTACAGTGAACTTGGATGTATTCAGATGAATAACTCTGAGAAACAAAACTCTTGCACGTTGCTGATGCTTTCTCATAAGTGTGAAGACAATGTGGGAGATACACAGTTAAACAGAAAAGTCCTCAAGAATCCCTCTTTTCCTGGAGAGATGAGGTTTCTGCTCTGCTTGTTCCACATACTCTGATCACTTTTCCTTTATACACATTTTTCCTCTATCAATGGCTAAGGCAGTTGGCCTGGGTTCCAGGAGTAGACAAATGGAAAAATACTAATGAAGCCTGATGAAGGATCTTTATCTTTTTGGAATTACGCTCCAGTTAAAAGTGAGTTGGCCTGCCATGCATGTTCTGAGTTATTCATGTACATATTCAGTTGTTAATTCATTCAAAAACTATTGGTTCTCTAGGGTAAGAAATATAGAATCTCAGGATTATATAGTTGATAAGGAAATGTGTTATTTTCACATTTGAATAGTTTAAACTTCAAGGTGTAGAAGATACTTCTTAGGAAAAAAGCTTAGATTTTTCAATGGCTTTTAGTCAACTGGATTAATTTAAGTGAAGAGTATAAGAATTTCTGGTTTTCTGTAGCAAGGCTTAAGTTCATAATTGACTTAGTTTAATCAAAATTGACTTTAAAAGAAAGCTAGACTCTTCTAGCTTGACTTTAAAAGAAACAATAGTCAATTCCAATGGGGACAATGGTGAATGGAACAGACTTTCACATATCTGTGCTATGAGTTACAATTCTTAATGTCATGGTTATTTCTCCAGATTGGTTTTTGGCAGACATTTAAGTCAGGGAAACTATGAATATCAATATTATCTAAAATTTGAAAGATGAAAGAAGTGACCACACTAATTCTGAATTGAAGTCCATGAAAAGCCCAAGCCAGGTAAAGATGATCATGCATCATGAGTAGAAAAGAAAACACCAATGAGAAAGTAACACATTTTGCCATTTTTCATGATGCTTTTCCATTGCTAGTGACTAAATCTAAAGACATATCCATGTTAAGTTAAGCTTCATAATTGTATTTTCTGTTGTAAAATTGCAGCTAAGTTTCTTTCAAGGTAGAAACACTATTCAGGTTGCTCAAATGTTTTGATTGGATTAAAATAAAAACTTTAGGGAACAAATCTATTTACAAAGTCTGTTCAATCCTTCAGATATGTTTGGTTTTTCTTGTTCTCACTCTTGCTTTTTCTTTCTTTCTTTTTTTTTTTAAGCAGTGCCTTGCAGCTCCTTTTTCTGAGATAGGAAAAAAAAAATCAATGATCAACAACAGTTCAGCACTCAAGAACAATCCAGAAATAACAAATCAGTCTGTGTATGTGTGACAGAAGAGGAGAGTGTATGTGGTAAGAAAAGCAGCAACCATTTCAGACTTTCACGGGGCAATTATGAGGAACAGCACAGAAAACATGTTTGGAAAAAGATGAGGGAAAGCACCAGTTCTGCACAGAGTTATGAAGACCCTGGAAGTTGTATCCAGCTGACTTGCTTTCACCTTTTTGTAGGGCCAACTCTGCCATCTTCCATACCTCGCTGACACTGAGCAGATCTATATGTCTCCTTGCTATTGTACAAAGGCACAGAATTAGCTAGTTAGGAGCTAGGGGGTGACAATGGTGGGTGTCTGATTTGAGTTTCTTCTAGTATGTAAAGCCATGGCTTTACAATATACTTCTTGCAGGCAATGAAAGAAGCCCAGACCGGAAAGTCAAAGAGCTGTGATTTATAATCCAGGCTTGCTAGTATGGCCTTAGACAAGTGCCTAAACTCCACTGCATCCATTTCCTTATCTGGGAGGAGTAAAGAAATTAAAATCTAGCACAAATATGTTCTTGTGACAATTACATTTAGTAATGTACACAAACGATTTAATTAGATGACTTGAACATAGTAGGCAATTGTTACACCAAATCTAGGTGTGATATTAAGAAAACAGAAGGCGCTCTTTGCTATATTATTACTCATATGAGGATTTAGAGTCTACTAAAGGCTAGGGTAATACATGGACTTGTGTGCCAACTCTGAGTGATTGGCAGCATCTGCCTAGAGAATTGGGATGAGAAGGATTTTGAGAAGGAGATCAGTAAGATATGATGTGGTGATGGTTTATTGCTGTCTATTTTGGGTGAGAAAAGAAAAATGGGCCCAAGCTTGTTGTGCACTTGCTATTTCCAAGTAATCACCAATAGACAAATAAAAATAAATAAAAATAACACACATGTCTAATCCATGTAGGATCGCATGACCTAGTGGGAAATAAACACCAATAAACTAAGTATCATAAAAGCTACTCTACTCTCCAATACCTGAATCGTCTGGGTGGATGTCTTTTGACATACTTATTCCACAGTGGGTGTCACTGAAAGCTTCCCAAAAGGATAATTCTTAAGCTATGACAAATAGCCATGTGGAGGGTAGAAGGAAAGACACATGTATTCCTCTAAGACAGAACAACATTGACAAAGGTAGTGTCGTGAACAACCACAGCATGATCAAGGGCAAGGAGCCTTCTAAATTTGGAAAACAATAGTTTTATAAGAAATTGGCTAAAGGGGAGATTATTGAACTAGGCAGGTTCTGTGTGCCACGTTAAACTCTAATTAAGATACTTCATTGATTAGACTTAGAGAATGTGGGGGCAACAATCCAGTTCCTCCCAGAATTCCCATTCACATGCACAGGAAACAATTTCCCTGGCAAGTTGAAACTTACAAACTGATGAGATATTATTCTTTTTAATGTGCCACTTCATTCTCCTGCAATAATCTGTGCCACCTCAATGATGGAGTGGAACCTAAAGATGAAATAAAGTTGTGTGTTTATATAGTTTGTTGTTGTGATAGATTGCTATCATCATATCATCATCACTGGCAAGAACAATAATGGGAAGGATGGATTTCTATGGACAGCTTTTGTTCCTTTCATTCCCTTGGCCAGCTGTTTCCTATATTCTTTACTGATTAGTTTCCAATACCCCTGGGAAGCCAGTGCAAATTTTTCCTTAAAGAATTAACCACTCTTCCTCTGTGTCTCCAAAGCACACCGCTTATATCTTTGTTATAGTCTTTACTCTATTAAACCAGAATCTTGTTGGTTTTTTCATTTGTATGCTGCTGGAAGATGTCAGTTCTGTTCTGTACATTTCTGGTAGACCAGAGCCAGAGCTTATTTATCACTGTACTTTTCACGATACTGAGTCTTGTGCTTTGCACACAGCAGGTGCTCAATACATGTGTGCCTGAGTGAATTGAATGATGGTTATTATTTGATGTTTGAATTTTAATCATCATTTTAGTGGCATCGGTCATCCATCAAGTTTGCACTATAGTTCATAAAGCTGTGTTTCTCAATACTTGCCATATTATCGAGTTATTTATATTCCAAAGATAGACTAAGGGACAGAGTCCACAACAGGCTTAAATCAAATTTATTTGGTTGTAAAATTGAAATATATAAAGCAACTTTAACTATGACTTTGATTACCATTGTTACACATTAAACCAAACTTGCCACCAATAGACACATTGAGATTGTTAGTTTTGGCCATAAAATTCTCCTGATTTTATAGCAATTATCTTCTGAATTGTCATCAAAGAATAACAATGTCTTATTTTAACCATACAGTGATGTGTGGTTAAATATAGGGGATGTTCTGGGTCTAATGTGGACTAGAAAATCCATGGAGGAACCAATTCCTAACAGGAATTAGTAGTAATTCTTGGTCAAGTCCAGGAAGAATTGCAAGACGAGTGAAATATGGCATCGATGAGCAGAAGGAAGGAGAGGGGACATTGCATAAACAGAAGCAGCTATAATTTCTCCTGTGTCATTAATGGAGAGCTATGATGGAAGTGTGAAATACAAAGATAATTCCAGAAACATAGAATATGGGGGTGCAGATGGCAGTCACCTGGTATTCTGGGAATACTGGCCGTCACTCAGATCATGCAGAATGATGATCCCAGAACAGGTTTTGATCTTTATTCAGGTGGATGAAGTATAATTTGATTTCAAACAATGACACATTTTTGCATTATGTGAAATGCAATATGATTTTAGCTACATGTTATTTTACTATGTTACAAGTTTGCATTGAGATAACAATACAATTTAGTGATCTATCTTGGAGTTTAGAAATTTGCAGGAATGTTGCCGGATGTAAGGTTACGGAAAGGAGATAAATAAGAAATTGCAATATTCTCTAAAAATAGTTCTTATGTAATTGATTTTTATATGCATTGACTCAGATGCTATGCTAGTTCATAAGACACCATGGATAAGTAGATGAAACCATCTCAGATTTAAAGAGAACGAACTTTGTTTTGATGCTTCTTAATTTCCAAACTTGCTTTAACTCTATTATTAGAGATTTACTCTTTTGTTTTATATCTCAGTCAGATCATTCTATTGGCGTTTGTGTTCGTTCTTGTAGATCATCAACAATTGCATGTCACTGTAGGCATATTTTCCATTTGTTGATGAAGTATGTCCTAAGAAGAGTAGTAAAATATAGCTCAGAGTTACAAATTGCTGAAACTCTAAATTCAGTGAAGTTTATCCTGGATACCTTTTGTCCCATTTTATTTTCCCATGGTATACAGGTATTCCTTCTTTCTCTTGCCAAATTTTACTCCCAGGATAGAATCTGGATTTAGTTAAATATTGTTTTATATGGATTTAAATAGCTTTTAGATATCAAAGTAATTATAAATGTATAATAGTCCAATTTTCCTATATTTTAGATATAGGAAAATTCTTTTCTACTCAGAAGTCTTGGATAGCAACTTAATGGTAGATGAGGGAATCTGGAATTCAGGTTAGAAAGACCAACTATTTTACCATTCAAATTGTTTTGTCATGGAATCAGTCCAGGGTCCATCACTATAGATTGTATAAAGAAAATGTGGTGCATATATACTATGAAATACAACTCTGTCATAAAAAAGAACAAAATCATGTTCTTTGCAGCAACATGGATGCAACTGGAGGCCAAAATTCTAAATGAATTAACACCAAAACAGAAGACAAATACCACATGTTCTCACTTATAATGGGAATTTAAAAATGTGTAAATATTGATATAAAGATAGGAACAATAGACACTGGGGACTCCTAAGGGGGCGGGGTAGGGGCAAGGGTCAAAAAACGATTGGGTACCATGCTCACTATTTGGGTGATGGACTCAACTTAAGCTCAAAACCCACCATTACTCATTATACTCATGTAACAAACCTGCACATGTACCTTCTGGATTTAAAATAATAATTTTAAAAAGATTGTCTTTGGTTGCAAATAGTAGAAAGCCCAACTAAAATGGCTTAAAAAAAAGAAAAAAAAATTGTAAAGATAGAAAAATATGCTGGTTCATACAGTTGCCCATTCCAGAGGATATGACAGCTCTGTACATCCTGCGAGGTCGGTCTCTGCTGGTTACAGAAAGGAGGTGGGAGGTGACTGGATGCTCATTGCAAACAACTAGGATGGGAAGGAATTGACATCTAAATTGCACTTTTTGTTCAGCCTTGTCATCCAGTTTGACAGTAACCATGGCTCCCAAGGACATGAAGCCTGGGAACTTCTTCAGGCTGCACAGTGAACTCAATATTTTCTTCTTCTAAGCCTGCTTTCTATGATATCTTATATGCTATGAGTCACAGAACTCTGCTATATCTCAGGTTGGCCCACAGGTGCAGTTTCTACAATGGTATCACATTCTTCTGCCAAATTCTTGTATGCAAAAGCCAGAGAGTAGCAGCAAGAGAAGCAAAATCCTTGCTTTGAATCACCTCTTAGTCTCTGGTTTTTCCTGGCTTTTTTACTTCTTGAACCTGACTCAGTGCTTCTTTAGGGTTTGCTCACAAAGCCACTGTGCACTTAGATCTCCAAACCTGGAGCACACAGGGTTTGATATCACAGCCAAAGGGATTGGTCATCAAAGTCCTAACTCTTCTGTTCACTCCAAAAGCTTCACTTCCCCCAAGTCCCAAATTTTCTCATAATCTTTAGTACCAAACCTCCTTTGTCGAGTCACTTTTTTGAGGCATATATCTCTTGCTTTATGGCCATTGTCACCTACTTAAGTATACAGATAAGGATGATAAGGTCCCGGAAGATTAGAAAAGTGACTGTTCTGAGGTCACGCAACTAGTAAGTGGCAGTTTGGCTAAGTCTCCTAATGCCATCAGTTGAATAGAAAAAAATAGAAACAATCATTTAGTTACTAAAATTACTTAAAATCCAACACATACTGATTACTTTGATTCTAGCAATACTCAAAATAATTTTCAAATTCATAATTTAAGGCAAAAGATGAGAAAAGGTAGACATTAGTCACAATGAGACCAAACAAGAGAATGTCAGGAAGTCAGAAAATTATATACACGTTGTAAGAGTGTTTTTCCTTAAACTTAATAATAAAACCATCAATTATACATCTCTGAATTTCCATTTTTTTTAACTTCAGGGTCAAAGTGAATAGTGCGTCTTCAGGGAAATGTTCTCTATGAGGAGTGAATGAAAAAAATGTCATGATCCCCATGCAAATATGTTCTTACGTAAAGAGACAAAAGACAGAAGCACACTGCAGTACAATGAATCAAGAACCCCATTGCCTGACAATTTTAACTAGATGGCAAATTTTTTTTAAAAATGTGTTTTCTGCCTTTGAATTCAGTATTTGGAAGTCCAAACTTTTCTAGTTTTGATTCCAAGAAAGATAGTGTCTTGTAGATTTGTAAAACATCTTATTGGAGAGATCGGAAAGTGACCACTTCAAATGGAATTAATTTTATTCCAGTTCAATATTGGAAAAGTGGTTTAGATGAAGAAATGGCCCTGGTTAATTATGACATTCTATTCTATTCTAATTCTATCAAAATTTTCAGATAAGGACTGATCTTTGGGAAACGGGCTTGAATTTTTTCCTCTTCATTTGGGCTTTAAATCTTTCTTAGCAAATTACACAATGCCGTTGATTAGCTGATATTTACTGATTCTTAAAGTTTTGACTTGAAAGATGATAATTGCTAGTATAATACTTCCATGAGCTTAACAAAAGAAAAATAAAGTCAAAACACTTTATTTTGGTTTTTTCTAGAATACTATTTTTTTCTCTTTACCAAAGCTTTTCAGATTCTTTGCTTCAAGCTGATCTCAGTAATTAAAAGACTGATTTTAAAAACTCTTCAAAAGGATTCTGCATATTAAAATTCATTAAAATGCAATGTTCACAACACAGGATATTTTATCTTAACTATCTATAGAGAAAAAAAAGGAATGGAAATTAGGTGCTTCTCCCATATCTGTTGCCCATATGTGTTTATTACAATTTAGTTATATAAATGAAAACTTGATATGTTAACAATTAGCAATTTCTCTTCAGAGACTTCAGAAAAGGAGGGAAGAATGAAAATAGAGAGGAAAAAAGACTCTACTTGTTGAACTGTCCATTAGAAATGGAGTCATTTCATTCGCATGAAAATGGTATATTTATGACTAACACAGCTCATTTACTGGTTAGCAAAACTAACCTTTAGCATGATATGGTACAAGCCCATTTAACTCAGAAATGAGGACTATATCTAAGTTTGAAAGGCCCATGGTAGCCAAACAGGTGGAGGAGTCGGTCACATAAGTTCCTGGACATTATAGAAATATAGCAGTTAAACAATTGATGGAATTTCCCCTATACAGAGGAGTTGTCATGGAGACACAACCAAAGTGAGTCATGCAATAAAAGCCTGGCATGGAATATCCTTGCCAAAGCACCAATGTCACTTGTCTGTAGCCAGCTCTGGGGAATGGGTAGACAGTTAAGTTCTCACCATACTATCTTTCAGAAATACTCTGGGTAACAGTAATTGTGAGAGGAAGCAGGAATTAGGAAGGGTTGTTACAGGCATTTCGAGATATCTGATTTAAAAATATACATATTTCAATAACTTTGGTGGGTAAAAGTGTACCCATTACCCCCACCTGTGCACATTGTACCTGATAGGTGATTTTTTTGTCTCTCCACCTCTTTCTTCCTCCCACTTCCAAGTCTCAAATATCATTATACCATTCTGTATGTCTTTGCATGTCCTTAGTTTAGCTCTCCCACTTGTAAGTTAGAACATGAGGTGTTTGGTTTTCTCTTCCTGAGTTAGTTTACTTAGGATGATGTTCTCCAATTCCATCTAAGTTGCTACGAAAGACATTATTTTATTCTTTTTGAGATTGGAAGAGTATTTCATGGTGTGTATATACAATTTTTATTATCCACTGATTGATTGATGGGCATTTAGGTTGATTACACATCTTTGCAATTGTGAATTGTGCAGCAATGAGCAGTGGGTACAGGTGTCTTTTTTATATAACAACTTCTATTCCTTTGGATATATACCTAGTAGTGGAATTGCTGGGTCAAATGGTAGATCTACATTTAGTTGTTTGAGAATTCTCCGTACTGCTTTCCATAGAGGTTGTAATAATCTACACTTCCATCAACAATGTATAAGTATTCCCATTTTCCCACATCCATGCCAACATCTATTGTTTCTTGATTTTTAAATAATGGCCATTCTGACTGGTAAGGTGGTATCTCATTGTGGTTTTAATTTGCATTACCCTAATGATAAGTGATGTGCATTTTTCATATGCTTGATGGCTGTTATATTTTTTTTGAGAGATGTCTCTTCATGACATTTGCCCATTTTTTAATGGGGTTGAGTTTTTATTTTCTTGCTGACTTGTATATGTTTTTTGTGGATTTTGCATATTAGTTCTTTGTCAAATGTATAGTTTGTGAATATCTTCTCCCATTCCATAGGTTGCTTATTTGCTCTGTTGATTATTTCTTTTGCTGTGCAGAAGCTTTTTAGTTTAATTAAGTCCCACTTATTTACTTTTGTTTTAGTTGCATTTGCTTTTGAGGCTTTAGTTATAAACATTTTGCTGAGGTCAACATACAGAAGAGGTTTTCTTCTAGGATTTTTACGGTTTTAGATCTGAAATTTAATCCTTTAATCCATCTTGAGTTAATTTTTGTATATGGGGAGAGATAGGGATCCAGCTTAATTTTTTTACATGTAGTTATCTACTTTTCCCAGCACCATTTGTTGAATAGGATGTTTTTTCTCCAATGTATGTTTGTATCTGCTTTGTCAAAGATCAGTTGGTCATAGGTATTTGCGTTTATTTCTCGATTTTCTATTATGTTCTATTGATCAATGTGTCTGCTCTTGTGCAAGTACCATGCTGTTTTGGTTACTACAACCTTGTAGTATAATTTGTCAGGTAATGTTATGCCTCCAGCTTTTTGTTTATTTGTTTGTTTGTTTGTTTGTTTTTCCCATGCGAATTTTAGGATTGATTTCTCTTATTGAAAAATGACATTGGTAGTTTGAGAGGGATTGCATTAGTAGTGGGAGATACAAACACTCAGCTAACAGCAATAGACAGATCATCAAGGCAGAACATCAACAATGAAACATAGGAGTTAAACTGTACTCTAGAACAAATGGAACTAAAAGACATCTAGACATCTACAGGACATTCCATCACAAAACTACAGAATGCATATTTCTCTTATGAGAACATTCTCCAAGACCGACAATATAATAGGCAACAAATCATGTCTCAATAAATTAAAAAAATCAAAATCATACCAAACACCTTCTTATACCACAAGGGAATAAAACTAGAAATTAACTCTAAGAAAAACTCATAAAACTAATAAAAAATATGGAAGTCAAACTATCTGCTCCAGAATAATTCCTGGTTCAGCAATGAAATCAAGATGGAAATTTAAAACCTTCTCAAAATAAATGACAATAATACAACAAGTTATCAGAACTTCTGGGACACAGCCAAAGCAATGCTCCGAGGAAAACATAGTACTTAAGGCCAGCACTAATAAGACTGAAAGGTTGCATATCGACAACCTAACATCACACCTCAAGGAACTAGAAAAGCACAAACAAACCAAACCCATAGCTAGCAGAAGAAAAGAAATAATGTAGATCAGAGCAGAACTAAATCAAATTAAATTTAAAAAAAAATACAAAGAACTGATGAAGCAAAAAGTTGGTTTTTTGAAGAGATAAACTAAATTGATAGAACACTAGATATATTAAGAAACAAAGAGAGAATATTCAAATCAGCTTGATCAGAAATGAAAATTGAGACATTGCAACTGATATGACAGAAATTCAAAAATTCAAAAGATCATCTGAGACTATTATGAGCATCTCTATGCAAACAATCTACGTAATCTAGAGGAAATGGATAAATTCTTGCAAGCATACAGCACCTCAACCTTGAATTAAGAAGAAATCAAACCTTGAACTGACCAATAATGAGTAGCAAGACTGAAACGGTAATTAGAAGTCTCCCAACGACAAAAACAAAAAAAGTCCAGCACCTGATGATCTCACAGCTGAGTTCTACCAGACCTTCAAAGAAGAACTGGTACCAATGTTAGGGAAGCTATTCCATAAGATTGAAGAGGAGGGAATCCTCTCTCACTCATTCTATGAAGCAAATATCACTCTGATACCAAAGACAGGAAAAAACACAACAACAATGAAAGAACAATACAGACCAATATCCCTTATGAACATAGACGCAAAAATCCTCAACAAAATATTAGCAAACCAAATTCAACAATACCATAAAATAATCAAGTAGTTTTTATCCCAGGGATGTAAAGCTGGTTCAATATACAAAAGTCAATAAATGTAATTTGTTACATAAACAGAATTAAAAACAAAAACCGTATCATCATTTCAATAGATGCAGAAAAAGCCTTTGATAAAAGCTAGCATTCTTCATGATACAAAATAAACCCTCAGAAAAATAGGCATAGAGAAAACATTTCTCAAAATAATAAAAGTCATACATGACAAACTCATAGCCAATGTCATTGCGAATGGAGAAAAGTTGAACACATTTCCCCTCAGAACTGAAACAAGGCATAGATGCCTACTTTCACTACTATCCAACATAGTACTGGAAGTCCTAGACAGAACAATCATGCAAGAAAAAGAAATAAAGGTATCCAAATTAGAAAAGAAGAAATCAAACTATCTCTGTATGTCAATGATATGATCTTATACCTACACAATCCTAACAACTCCTCCAAGACATCTGAAATTGATAAGTGAACTCAGTAAAATTTTGGGATATAAAATTAATACACACAAATAAGTAGCACTGCTATATACCAACAGCAATTAAACTGAGTATCAAATTAAGAACTCAATCCCATTTACAACAGCAGCCAAAAAGCTAAAATACTTAGGAATATATTTAACCAAGGAGATCAAAGATCGCTGCATGGAGAGTTAAAAAACTCTAATGAAAGAAATTGTAGAGGACACAAACAAATGAAGAAACATCTCATGCTCTTGGATTGGAAAAATCAACATTGTTAAAATGACCATGTTACCCAAAGTAATCTACATATTGAATATTGTATTCCAGTCTATCTCATTTTTTTAATCTAGTAGAATTTTTTTTTTTTTAAAGCTGAGGGCTCTGGTGTTAGGTGTACATATATTTAAAATTGTTGTATCTTTCCATTGGATTGATCCCTTTGGTGTATGTTGCTCCAAGGAAGTGCCCATCATCCAACATGGAGGGCAAGACTCTGGGGTTACCCAAGTTCTCTGTCTGTCTTGAACCTTCAAGAAGAGTGTGAAGGGTTGGGGGGAAAAGCTTGAGCACCATGCAAAGGTGCACTCTTAGATACCCTAGTGGAGATTAGAAGGGAGTCTCAGGCCACTGAAGGAACACTGCTGTGCAGGGCAGGCACAGAAGAATTTACATAGGGAGTGAGAGGTTGATACAGTAACAGGTCCCACCTGGCTTCCTACCTTGGCCTCAGGCAATTTGCCTTGCCAAAATGCAGCCAATCTAGGGCCTTAGGTGTTCTTATGGCAGTCTGCTCCAGCCAAGAGTTCTCTGCAGCCAAGGGGTTTGCCTTTTGGGCTTGTGTCCTCCCAGGCTGGCTAGAAACAGACACACTGCCTGCGAGGGTTGAGTTCCTGGGAAATGGCAGCTTGGGGCTTTCTTTTTTTCTGCACCACTCCTTGTGGGCTTTAGCAGAGCACAACTGTGAATAAGACAGTTTCCTTTTGAGGGACCAGAGTGATGTGAAACTCAGAGAATCCTCCAAATTCATGGCAGAAGCACAGAACTCCTGAATTCCTCTCACTTACCTTTCTCACTGCGTCTGGAGGGTGCTGGTGAACTTTGGAAGTACAGATGAGAGTTTGGCTTGTTCCAGCCCAGGTCAATGGATGTTTCTCGTTTTTGCACCCTGTGGTAATTACTGCTTCTTTGAAGAATCATAGTGTGCACTTCTAGTCTTTTCTTTCCTGGGTGTTGAAGAAACTATCTGTTTAATTTGTAGGAGAAAATCACTGTATCTGCCTCATTGGCCACCTTAATCCCTCTGATTGGATTTTTTAACCCTACAAAATTCACAGTGAGTTGCTCAATAACACAAATCAAATCATTTTTCATAATAAATTTATCATTTCTTCTAGTTTATATTAGTGGTAATTTTAACAAATTAGTAATTCAGTCTAAAAATTCTAATTTAGTTCAAAATCAACCTTTTACTCATGCTCTGGCTTGTAACATCTCTTAGAATTTTGCTTTAATAAATGAGATTTTTATTACGTTGTTATTTAACAGTTTTTACTCTTTATATCTTGTCTTTCTAGATTGACTAATATCATCTGAAGAATAAAGAATCTCATCCTTCCGTCACTCTCTTTCTTTCTTTTACTACTTTTCCATAGACTTAGTAGATGCTTGTTCATTTAATTGGATTGAATTGTATGAGAAATTTTGGACCCATCTGTTCAGTAGCTTTGTTCACCATGAAAAGTACTTCTAATTTTTCTACTTCTTTAGTTGACTTTAGACTGAGGAATTGCCTTATTCTTACTAGTTACCCTTTTAAAATTAGTATCTGATCCAAACTCCAACCTAGTAATTGAAGGTCCTCTTGTCTGCTCACAGAATTTAGTGACAAAGATCCTAACTCTAAGAATCACTTGCCCTGTATATGTATTTTAAACTCTAGATCCATCATTTCTCTGAAAGAAAGTCCTTTTTTTGAACTGGCTGTCTGGACTTGACTTAAATATATGCTATACAGGAGAAGGGAGGAAGATGGTAGTGGAGCCAGTCAGACTATGTGAGTCCCAGTGTGAGTGAGTGAGTGTATGGAAAATTTTGAGTACGTGTCAATGAGTAAGTGGGTATATGAGTGGTTGTCTGGTGGGGACTCAGAAGCGAGTGGCCAGGGTCTCCTGGTAAAGCAGCTGGTGCCATAGCTGCTCTGCTTGGACCCTAACACTTTCCAGTATGCAGAAGCTGAGTGCCATTAAAAAATCAGCAAAGCCATTCTCAGGAAAAATCTTCTGGGAGTGAGTGTCAGCTCCACTGCAGCACCTGGCCAGACACTTGCAGCAAGGGCTGTGGAGAGATCACAGGGAGGGAGTACAGTATGGGAGCTCAGAGGCAGAGCCCCATTGGTGAAGACAAAACAGGCACCCTGCCACCATCATAAAAACAGGGCAGGAAAATGCTCTGACTTACTCACCATGGAGTGACAGACCTAATCTCTGTGACTAATGGATTAACTACTCAGGGGTTGATTGTGACCCAGAGGGAATATGCCAAAAGCACAAACTCTGGAAAGACAAGATGCTGGGTCTTAGCAGCCCCACCCCCTACCCTGATCAAACCATAGGACAAAGGGTGTGACCAGAAAAGAATGAGAAAGACCCCCAAAGAGATTAGCAGTGAGTCCAGGGCTGACCCAGCCCCCTCCTCCCCAGCAATCCTCTGACTGTCAGACCCACATGGTTAGGGCACAACTGAGAGGGACAAGCCTAGGCAGAGTGTAGAAATCAGATGTGATAGGAGGAATCTACTCCAGGATAAGCCTGACTGGGTTCTCCCCGCCCCGAACTGGGGGAAGAGACAATCCTGTACTTCCCCACTGGAGAGGATCCCCCTGATCATATGAGAGTGGGAGGGGAGGACTGAATCCCCACCCGCCTCCATTGCTTCCTCCTCTGTCTCCAGGTGGGACATTAGGGCAATTGTGAATAAGGCCACAGCTCCACAGGAGACAGAAGAGGAGCTTACTTGTGAGCAGCTGAGAGGAACAATTACAGAACCTGCCACAAGAGGACAGATTGTTTTATGTTTGGTTTTTTTAAAATTTTTTCTTTTGATTTTGTGTATGAATGTGTATGTGAGAGTACAATTTACATTCCCCCATCTTTTTTTTCTTCCTTTTTTGCTTGCTTTCTTCTTTTGTTTTCTTTTTATGTGTGTACATGAATGATTGAGTGTTCATCTTTTTGTTTTTTAATTTTATTTTTTGTTCTCTATTTTTAGTTTAATGTGTGTGTGAATGTATGTGTGAGGATTCAATTTGAATTTCTTTTTTTTCTCTTTTCTTTTTTATTATTGTTTGAGGTGTGTGTGTGTGTGTGTGTGTGTGTGTGTGTGTGTGTGTTTTCTTGTTTCTTTTGTTTTTCTGTTTTTATTTTTTTGCTTTTGCTCATCTTATTTCATTCTACTTTTCACTGTTTTCCTCATTGCTATTACTGCATGGACTTAGAAGGTATACACACATACCCATTGCATCATCATATAGAGTGGTGGTGGGGAGTGGGTCTCAGGGAACATGTACCACAATCAGTGAACAGTGTAATTTGCAAGTAGTTTCTGAATCCTAGCTCTGCATCTTCCACCTTATTTGACTCTCAAAATTGCAAGAGACAGCAACGCTTCTGACCCAAAGCACTATTTCAAATAGAACAAATACAGAGCCCTGATCAGGGAAGAATAGAGGGATGAGCAAACATCAGAAGTGAAAACCTCTCCTACTGACATTGAATAATAGAACTAAAGAGAAAAGCAAGAGATCTGTCACAAATGAGGAAAAACCAACAGAAGAATACAGGTAATTCCCAGTGTAACAAAGAGAAAACTCCAGAAAATTCAGACCTTAGAGCCCAAACAATTGAAGTCACCAACAACTGGCCCCAGGATACCACAGAGATTAGAGAATGGATGGAAAGAGTGAATAAGACTCAAGAAAGATAAGATGCAACACTGTAAAAACTTGCAACAAAGATTTCAACCATAAAAAATTTAATCCAGAAAATAAATAACAAGATAACAAGCATGGAAAGCTGAACTAGGAAAGCAGAAGAAAGAACCTCAGAAATTGAAGATCAAAACATGGAATCAACCTGATCTTTAAAAAAACATAGAAAGAAAACTCAGAAAGAAAGGGCAAAGCCTCCAAGTGATGTACAGTTATATCAAGAGGCCAAACCTATGCTTGACTGGTATCTTAGAAGAAAGGAAAATAGATAACACTTTGGAGCAAGTATTCCAGGAAGTTATCCAACAAAACTTTCCCTATCTCACCAGAGGTGTGACCATCCAAATACAAGAGATACAGAAAACCCCCAGAAGACATCAAATGAAAGGACCAACCCCTAGACACATAGTAATTTGCCTACACAAAGTAGGCACAAAAGAAAAAATCCTAAAGGCAGCAAGAGAGAAAGGTAAGACTACCTGCCAAGGAAAACCAATCAGAATAGCAGCTGACCTATTGACAGAAACACTATAAGCTAGAAAGGACAGGAGTTCAATAGTCAAAGTCCTCAAAAATAAACAATTTCAACCAAGAATTGTTTACCCAGTCAACCTCAGCTTCATCAGCAATGGAGAATTAAAATCCTTACCAGACAGCCAATCCTTAAGAGATTATGGAGCTTCCAGACCAGCTCTACAGGAGACACTTAAAATTGTATTAAGCACAGAAGAAAGAAAAAAAAAAGAATGACCATGCATTTCCCAAGAGAATGGGAGAATGCAAAATAAATAGAGAATACATCATGACTGCAAACTTGAAAAAACACACACATACGTCAATCCAAAATTTAAGAAAACAAACAAAGAAAAAACATTATAAGAACCTCATGAAGGGGATAAGCAATCACATTCCAATAATCAGCCTGTATGTGAATTAACTAAATGCACCACTGAAAAGACAAAGAATGTCAAGTTGATAAAAAAAAAAAGCACCACCCAATAATTTGCTGCATCCAGGAAACTCATCTCCACATAAAGGATGCATACAGACTCAAAGTTAGAGGATGGAAAATGAATTTCCAGGTGAATGGATCACAAAAGAAGACAGGGTCATGATCTTAATATCAGACAAAACAACCCTTAAACTATCAAAATTTTAAAAAGATATGGAAAGACACCACATCATAATAAAAGGTTCATTCCATCAACAAGAAATAACCATCTTAAACACACATTCACCCAACACAGAAACACCAGTGTTTATAAAGTGACTACTAAGTAAACTACAAAAGATATTGACTCTAACACTATTCTAATTGGGGACTTAATTGCCCCACTAGCAACCCTTGGCAGATCAGCAAGTCCAAAAATCAATGAAGAGATCCAGAACCTCAACTTGACACTTGACTGAATGACTTTAATAGATACCTACAGAGTACTCCATTAAATCAACCACAGAATATACATTCTACTCATCACTGTCCATGATGAACAATGAACTGTCTGCCAAGATTGATCACATCCAAGCCCATAAATCAAGCATAAGCAAATTTCATAAAATCAAAATACTGCCATGCATCTTCTCAGACCACAGTAGAATTTAAAAATAAATATCACTACCAACAAAATTCCCTCAAAACCCACAAAGACATGGACACTTAGCAGTATGATGTTGAATGACTACTGGATCAACATAGAAATCAAAACAGAAGTTAAAAGATTCCTAGAAACAAATGAAAATGAAGAAACATCAAAACCTCTGGGATGCCATGAAAAGAGTTCTAAGTGGGGAATCTATATCTCTATGAACATACATCAAAAAAATGGAAAGATCACAAGTTAACAGCCTAACAAATCACCTAAGGGAACTGGAAAGACAAGACCACAAAAACCCTGACTTCGGCAGAAGAATCGAGATCATGAAAGTAAAAGCGCAAATTCAAAAGGACATAGAAGACAAAAACTATCATAGAAAAAAAATCAACAAAGCAAAAACCTGGTTCTTTGAAAGAATAAACAAGATTGATGCACCTCTAGCCAGAATGACCAAGAATAAGACAGAAAAAGCCCAAATAACACAAGCTGAAATGCAAAAGATGAAATCACAACTGACCCCCCAAAAATACTAAGCACTATCAGAGATTACTATGCACACCTGTATGGAAACAAACTGGACAACCTAAAGAAATGGAGGACTTTCTGACATCACAGAACCTTACTCCCAAGGTTGAAAAAAGAAGACATTGAGACACTAAATAGACCAATAACAACCCAGGAAATTGACTCTGTCATAAGAAAACTACCTACAAAAATGCCCTGGACTAGACAGTATTCCAGCAGAATTCCACAAAATGTGCAAGGAGGAGCTGATACTAATCCTACTAGTATTTCAGGCAATTGAGAAAGACAGAATTCTTCTCATATCATTTTATAAAGTTAGCATTGCACTGATACCCAAACTGAGTAAAAATCCCACAAAAAAAGAACTACAGGTCAATATCCCTGATGAACATAGATGCAAAACTTCTTAACAAGATTCTAACAAATGGGATTCAACAACATATTTCAAAAATCATCCACCATGACCAAGTAGGCTTCATCCCCAGGATGCAGGGCTGGCTCAACATCTGCAAGACAATAAGTGTAATTAAATACATCAACAGATTTAAAAACAAGAATCACATGATTATCTCATTAGATGCAAAAAACACTTTTGATAAAATCCAGCATCCCTTCTTGATAAAAACCCTCAAACACCTAGACATAGAAGGAATATACCTCAAAATAGTAAGTGCCATCTACAATAAACCTACAGCCAGCATATTTCTAAATGGACAGAAACTGGAAACATTTCCCCTGAAAATTTGAACAAGACGAGCCTGTTCACTCTCATGCTTCTTGTTCAACATTGTGTGGGAAACCCTAGCTAGAACAATTAGATAAGAGAAAGAAATCCAGGGTATCAAAATAGGAAAAGAGGAACTTAAGTTACCCTTCTTACTGATGATATGATCCTATAACTCAAAAACCCAAGAGAATCTGTCAAAAACCCGCTTTCACTGACAAAGACCTTTGACAAAGTCTCAGGGTACAAAATAAATGGGCAAAAGACAGTTGCATCCTTATATTCCAACAATAAGCAGGCAGAGAACCAAATAAAAGCACAATTCCATTTACAATAGCCACACACACACAAAATGAAATATCTTGGCATCTCCCTAGCCAGACCAATGAAAGACCTTTATAATGAAAACTTCAAAACACTTCTCAAAGAAATCCAAAAAGACACAAACAAAAGGAAAAATATTTCATGCTCATGGATAGAAAGAATCAACATTGTTAAGATGTCAATCTTACCAAAGACAATCTACAGATTCAATGCAATTAAATTAATAACATCATTCTTCTCAGATCTGGAAATGACAATACAGAAATTCATATGGAAACTTTAACAACCACAAATAGCCAAAACTATCCTTAGCAAAGGAAGCAAAATAGAAACAAAATGGGAGGTATTACACTTCTAGACTAAATTCTACTACAAAGCTACAATAAACAAAATAGTCTGGTATTGGTTCCAGGATAGAGATTCCATAAGCAAAATCTCAATTTCTCAACTAACTCATCTTTGACAAAGCCTCCGACAGCAACCACTAGGGAGAGAGAATTTATTCAGTAAATGGTGCTGGGAAAACTGGCTGATCACATGTAGAAGATACAAACAGGTCTCCTACATATCGCCACATAAAAACATCCACTCCAAATGGATCAAAGACATAAATGTAAAAACTTAAACTATAAAAACCTTAGAAAATGCAGGAGAAACCCTTATGGAAATTGGAACTGGCAATCAAATCCTGATCAAAACCCCAAGTGTTTATGCCATAAGAGATAAGATTAACGGGGGGCACTTCATAAAAATAAAAAGTTTCTGCAAAGCAAAAGAAACTATCAAGATAGTGGGGAGGCAGCCCACAGAATAGGAAAAAATATTTGCCAACTGTATATTGGTCAAAGGCCTAACATCCAGGATCTATAAGGAACTCAAATGTGCCAAAAGGAAAAAAATAAATAAATAAAAAAAAACCCCACAATTACCAGCCCCATTAAAAAGTGGCAAAAGACATGAATAGACACTTCTCAAAAGAAGATATACAGACACATGAAAACGTGCTCAGCCTCACTCATCATCAGAGAAATGCAAATCTAAATCACATTGAGACACCACCTAACTCCAGTAAGAATGTCCATCATTAATAAAACAAACAACAATAGATGCCGGTGAGGATGCGGAGAAAAAGGACACTTCTACACTGCTGGTGGGATTGCAACCTAGTGCAACCTCTTTGGAAAACAGTGTGGTGATTTCTAAAAGAACTAGACATTGATCTACCATATGACCCAGCAATTGCCCTGCTGGGAATATACCCGGAGGAACTCAAATCATTCTACATAAAAGATACCTGCACATGCATGTTTATTGCAGCACTATTCACAATAGCAAAACATGGAACAACCATCTGCCTATCAAAACTGGACTGGATTTTAAAAATGCAATGTATATACACAATGGAATATAATGCAGTAATAAAAAAGGACAAACACATGTACTTTGCAGCAACTTGGATGGATTAGAGTCTATTATATTCAGTGCTCTATCACAGAAACAAAGAACAGAGTACCATATATTCTTACTCATAAACGAACCCTGATCATTTACCATAATACTATAAGAAAGATTGGCAGTAGCAAGATACTGCCAGAGTGTGGATGGTGACACATCAATAAGGATACCTTATCTCCAACCAGGCAAAGTGGAGACCAAAGAGAGACTCAAACTTTACCTGTACGATACCCACTTGTATACTTAATCCTGAATTGAATCCACATCTTTAAAATAAAATACATAAATAAAAAATAAAAAAGAGAAAATAGTAAGGTTCACTTACTAGGGACATTTACTTGTTTCTGCCCTTTGCATGGTTCCAGGGTCTAGTTCAGAGCCTGGTCCCACCTGCCTTCCTCTCAATCTGCTGAAATTCATGTAGATTTGTTTCACCTACTCAGAGACAGAACATAAATGGCTTATCCACTGACTCTTGAACAAAAGTAGGATAACAATATAGTGACAGTTCTAGGGTGCTAACCTTCCTGAGCACTCACTGATGGAGGAGAGCTGGAGTTATATGCAAGTGATGGGGTAGATCTGAGATAAAATCTACCCTCTTAGCAAACTTGTTTGAGCCAGCCCAAATGTTCTCTATTCACATGAAATGCTGCTCTTGGCAATGAGTGATATTTAAGAGCAGATTTTAAATGCTTCATGTATTGAAAATTATTAATTACTTGCCTCAAGACATTTGACAAAAATTCATTCTCTAAAAATGTAATTGATAGGAAATTTACATATAACATTTTTTCATTAGAATCTCTCTCTTTCACTGTGTGTGTGTGTGTGTGTGTGTGTGTGTGTGTGTGTGTGTGTGTGTGTGTGTGTGTGTATGTAGGGAGTTTCCAAAAACATGAATAAATTATTGAGTTACATTATTATGGTATCATTGAAAGCATCAAATTAAACAAAATAAGAAACATTTACTGTGTTTGCACTTTATTTTTATTTATTTATTTATTTCATTGTAGAGACAAGCTCTCACCAAGTTGCCCAGGCTTGTCTCTAACCCCTGAGCTCAGACAATCCTCTTGCCTTGGCTTCCTAAAGTGCTGGGATTACAGGCTTGAGCCACCAAGCCTGACTACACTTGATTTTTGCCAAATGTTTATACATTTTACTTAAAATATATGAGAAATTGGATCATGTGACATACACATGCTAAACTCTATACCATGGTTAGGAGTGTGGTACTCTCACCTTGAGCAGACAGCCCACATTGCATCAACATCCAGATTCTAGGGAGGGGCTGGTACTGCACTGGAAGGGGTACACCAAAAGTTGAAGAAAGGTGCTTAAAGGACAACTCTTCTGCACTTCAAAATTTAAGTCAGAGCTTTCATTGGGATTATTAGTAGACTAGACATGGATGAGGAAAAACAAATATTTTAACTTCAGGTTATATCAATAAAACCCTTGGAAACCCTTAAAAGTCAAGATAATAAAGAAAGAAAGAAAAAAGAAAGAAACAGAAACAGAATATTCAAGGATGTAATACAACTAAATAAGGTATAAATATGTGTAGTGGAAATACTAAAAGGAAAAGAAAGGAAGGGACAAATACATATGTGAAAAATAATGACTGAGAGTTTCCCCAAATATTGTCAGATATCAAATCACAGATCCAGAAAGCTCAGAAAACAGAAGGCAGGTTAACTACCAAAAACATTATAGCTAGGTGTGTCAATTTCTTTTTTTCTTTCTTTTTTTTTTGACTTGGAATCTCACTCTGTCTCCCAGACTGGAGTGCAGTGGCATGCTCCCAGTCATCGCAGCCTCGACCTGCTGGTCTGCTGTGATCCTTCCGCCTCAGCCTTCCGAGTAGTCGGAATTACAGGCACGCACTACCATGCCCGGCTAATGTTTTTGATTTGTTGTAGAGATGAGGTCTCACCAATTTACCCAGGCGGGTCTCGAACCTGAGGGCTCAGGCAATTCACTCACCTCAGCATCCCAAGGCGCGGGATTACAGGCTGAGCCACCAGAGCCCGGCTTGTCAATTTCAAACTACAGAAAATCAAAGGTAAAGAAAAAATCATGAAAGAAACCAGAGTGAAACTTACCTATAGGGGAGCAGAGATAAAAATTACATCTTACTTCACCTTAAAAGTCATACAAACAAGAAGAAAATGGAGTGAAATATTCAGTGTTAAGAGAAAAACCTAGAAATCTGCATTCCACAAAATTAATTCTTCATAACTGAAAGATAAATAAAATCTTCCTCAAGCAAACAAAACTTGGGGAAATTTGTTGCCAGTAGATCTGTTTTGCCAGAAATGTTAATGGAATTTTTTAGGAAGGAAAAAAGTAAAATAGTCAGAAATTTGTAACTATATAAACAAGGGCCATTGAAGAGGAAATAAGTGAAGATAAATTAAAAAAAATTCTAATATTTCTTTGATCTAGCAGATAAAAGTTTGTTCAAAATAATAATAGCAACAATGTATTCAGTTAGGTATGTTTATGTGTATATTCTATATATACTTATTTATAAGTGAAATATATGAAAACAATGATATAAGCAATGAGAGGAACAGGATTATTTTGTTATTATAAGGTACTCATAGTAACTGTGAAGCAATATATTATTATTTGAATGTGATCATAAATTAGTTACAAATATTTATTGCAAACTCTCTATTAAAAAATAGTATAGCTGATATGCTACAAAAGAAAGGACAATGGAATCATAAAATACTCAATTAAAACCACAATAGGCAGTAAAAAAGTGAAAGACAAAATAGAAACATACAAGGTCAAAAAAATTAAAAAATAACAAATAGAGTAGATATTAATCTAACACGATCAATAATCACTTTTAAATTTTAAAGATGTGAGGTGCAATTTGGGGTTAGGTACATATGTGTTCATCATATAGGTAAAATTTGGAGCTTCTTTTCATTCCCACTTTGCTTGGTTTGTAATCAGGTACTCTTATTGATGTTATTTGCCCCCCCCTTGCCAATGTCCCACTACTGCCAATTCCCTTCTTAAAGTATTATGATCAATATTCTGGGTCCACTTATAAGTAAGTACATGTGGTACTCAGATCTTTGTTTCTGAGTATTATAGATTGTAAATCCATCCAAGTTGTTGCGAAGTCCATATGTTTGTCCTTGTTTATGGCTGTGGAATATTCTGTTGTGTATATGTACCACATTTTCTTCATTAGACCACTTTTGATGGGTAGAATGATTGGATCCATGCTTTTGCTATTGTAAATAGTGCTATGATAAACATATGTGTGCCAGTATCTTTTATGTAGAATGATTTGAGTTCCTCTTGGTATATTCCCAGAAGGAGGATTGCTGGGTCATACGGAAGGTTAATTTTTAGATTTTATAGGAATTGCCACACTGTTTTCCACAGAAGTTGTACTAATTTACCCTCCTAATAACATGTGTTTTTTTTTTTTAATTAATGATGGTCAACCTAACTGGAGTTAGGTGGTATTTCAGTGTGATTTTAATCATTTCTTTGATGATGAGTGAGGCTGAGCATTTTTTCATGTATCTGTTGGCTGTTCATATGTCTTCTTCTGAAATGTATCTATTCATATCTTTTGCCCATTTTTTAATAGGGTTGCTTCTTTTCTTTCTTTTTTTTCCCCCTTTTGATTGTTTGAGTTCCTTGTAGATCCTGGATGTTAGGCCTTTGTTAGATGTACAGTTGGCAATTTTTTTCCCCCCATTTGGTGGACTGTCTCCACAGTCTCTTGAGGGTTTCTTTTGCTTGCAGAAGCTTTTCAGTTTGATGAGGTCTCACTTGTTTATCTTAGCTTTTATGGCATTCACTTTTGGAGAATTGATCAATAATTGATTGCCTTGCCCAATGTGTTAAGCGTGTTCCCTGTATTTTCTTCCAGAATTCTTGTAGTTTAAGGTTTTACGTTTAGGTCTTTGACCATTTAGAGTTGGTTTTTATGTTGATGATAGGTAGTGGTCCTGTTTTATTCTTCTGCATGTGGTCAGTCAGCTTCTCCAGCATCATGTACTGAATAGGTTCTCTTCTCCCCAGTGGTTATGGTGGAGGCTTGCTCAAAGATGAGTTGATTGAGAAATTGAATCTCTATTCTATTCCATTGGTCTACATGCCTGCTCTTGTACCAATACCTGGTTGTTCTGACAATTGTAGCCTTGTAATAGAGTTTAAAGTCTGGAAGTATGATACTTCTTATTTTGTTTCTTTTGCTAAGGATTGTTTTGGCTATTTGTGGTCTTTTATGTGTTCATATGAATTTCTGTATTGTGTTTCCAGATCTAAGAAGAATGACGTCATTAATTTAATGGGTATTGTCTTAAATCTGTAGATTGCTTTTGGTAGGATGGACATCTTAACAATGTTAGCTCTTCCAATCCATGAGCATATATTTTTCAATTTGTTTGTGTTTTCTTGGATTTCTTTGAGCAGTGGTTTGTAGTTTCATTATAAAGGTCTTTCATTTCTCTGGTTAGGAAGATGCTAAGGGTATTTCATTTTTGTGTGTGTGGCTATTGTGAATAGGATTGTATTTTTTTATTTTTTTTTTAGTTGGGGTCTCACTCCTGTTGCCCAGGCTGGAGTGCAGTGGCACACTCACAGCCACTGCAGCCTTGATCTGCTGGCATTAGTTGATCCTTCTACCTCAGTCTTTTAAGTAGCTAGAACTACAGTCTCATGCCAGCATGCCCAATTAGTTTTTGTGATTTATTGTAGAGACGAGGTCTCACCAAGTTGCCCAGGCTAGTCTCATGCTCAGGCAATCCTCTCACCTCAACCTCTCAAAGTGCTGGGATTTCACAGGCTGAGCCACCATACCCGGCCGGGATTTTACTTTTTATTTGGTTCTCTGTCTGCTGGTTGTTGTTGTTGTATAATAATGTGACTATCTTTTGCACATTTATTTTATACCCTGAGACTATTCCAAAGCCCTTTATCTGTGCAAGTAGGTTTTTGAAAGAATCTCTTGGATTTTCAAAATTTCCAAAGAGGGATAACTTGACTTCTTTTTCTACTTGGATACCCCTGATTTCCTTCCTTTGTCTGATTTCTCTAGTTAGAAATTCCAACACTATGTTGAACAGGAGCGGTGAGAGTAGGCAACCTTGTCTTGTTCCAGTTTTCAAGTGAAATGCTTGCTTCCAATTTCTGTCCATTTAGCAATATGTTGGTGGTGGCTTTATCATAGATGGCTCTTACTATTTTGAGGCATGTTGACTCTATACCTGGGTGTTCAAGGGTTTTATCAATAAAGAATGTTGGGTTTTATCAAAAGCTTTTTCTGCATCTAATGATATAATCATGTGGTTCTTGTTTTTACATCTGTTGAGGCATTTAATTACATTTATGATCTGCAGATGTTAAACCAGACCTGTATCCTGGGGATGAAGCCTACTTGATCATGGTGGATGATTTTTGAGATGTGCTGTTGGATCTAATTTTCTAGAGTCTTGTTGATGATTTTTGCATCTATGTTCACCATGGAAATTGGCTTGCAGTTTTCTTTCTTTGTTAGACCTTTCCCTGGTTTGGGTATCAATGTGATGTTAGCTTCATGAAATGATTTGGGGAGGATTCCAACTTTCTCAATTGTCTGGAATACTTTCAATAGTATTGGTATCAACTCCTCCTTATATGTTTTGTGCCATCTGGTCTAGGGCTTTTTTTTTGTAGGTAGACTTTTTATGCCTGAGTCAATTTCTTGGGTTGTTATTGGTCTATTTAGGGTCTCAATTTCTTCTTGTTTCAAACTTAGGACCTTGTGTGATGTCAGAAAGTCCTCCATTTTGTTTAGGTTTTTGAATTTGTTTTCATACAGGTGTGCATAGCTTCTGACAATATTTTGTATTTCTTCATGGTCAGTTGTGACTTGATCTTTTGCATTTCTGACTGTGTTTATTTGAGATTTTTCTCTCTTTTTCTTGGTCAATCAGGCTAGGCATTCATCAATCTTGTGTATTCTTTCAAAGAAGCCGCTTTTTGCTTTTTATTTTTTCTTTGATATTTTTTCTTCTATGTCACACATTGGGCTTTTACATTGGTGATCTGGATTCTTCTGCTGAAGTTAGGGCCTTTGTGGTCTTGTCTTTCCAGCTCCCTTAGGTGATTTGTTAGGCTGTTAAATTTTAATCTTTCTATTTTCTTGATGTGTGTTCATAGAGATATAAATTCCCTTAGTAATGCTTTCATAGCATCCCAGAGGTTTTGGTAAGATGTATCTTTATTTTCACTTGTTTCCAGGAAACTTTTAATTTCTGTGTTTACCCATGCATTGTTCAGCATCATGCTGTTTAGTGTTCATGTCTTTGTGGGTTTTGGGGGAATTTTGTTGGTGTCGATATTTATTTTTATTCCACTGTGGTCTGAGAAGTTGCCTGGCAGTATTTCTATCTTATGAAATTTTTTTTATTCTTGATTTATTGCGAAGGATGTTGACAATCTTGGAGTACAGTCTGTGTGGTGATGAGTAGAATGTGCCTCCTGTGGTTGTTAGGTGAGGTTTCTGTAGGTATCTATTAAGTCCATTTAGTCAAGCAGCAAGTTGAGGTTCTGAATCTCCTTGTTGATTTTTTTTTACCTCAATGATCTATCTAGGGTTGTTAGTGGGTATTTAGGTCTCCAGCTATGATAGTGTTAGAGTAAATATCTTTTTTAATTTTCTTAGTAGCTGCTTCATAAAAACTGGTGCTCCTGTGTTAGGTGCATATATGTTTAGGATGGATATTTCTTATTGATGAATTGAAACATTTATCATTATGTACTGTCCCTCTGTATCTTTTTAAATTTTTGGTAGCCTAAAGGTTGTTTTATCTGATATTAAGATTGTAACTCTTGCCTTCTTTTGTGATTTGTTCACCTGAAAATTTGTTTTTCATCCTCTAAGTCTGTGAACATCCTTTGTTGTGAGATGTGATTCCAGGAGACAGTAAATTGTAGAGTTGTGTCTTTTTATCTAGTTTACCATTCTGTCTTATCAGTGATGCATTTAGTCCATTTAAGTTCAGCTGGTTATTGAGATGTGACAGTTTATCCCTGTTGTGAGGCTCTTATAGTGTTATTTTGTTGTTGTTTGTTGTTTGGTTGGTTGACTTCATTTTGATTTTGGGGTTTGTGTATGTGTGTGTTTTCAATTTTGTAGTCACAAAGCATGCTGTGTTGATTCTCTTTTTTCCTGGGTTCTTGGGAAGAATGTGGTCAATATTTTTTTTCTTTCTTCTGTGGTTAATACCTTCTTACGTATCTCTTGTATAGCTGATCAGGAGGCAGCATAAACTCTTAGGGATTGAATGTTTGGGAAGGTTTGTAATTCTCTATCACTGATGAAGCTTGGCTTAGCTGAGTAGGAAATTCTTGATTAGAATTGTTTATTCTTGAGAACTTTGAAGATTGGACTCCATTCTCTTCTAGCATGTATTGCCTCTGTAGATATGTTTCCTGCTATTCTAATTGGTCTTTCCTGATAGGTAGTCTGACCTTTTTAAAAAATTTTTTGTTATAAAAATGTGGGATATAATTCAGGGTTAGGTATACAAACATTGATCGTGCAGGTACTCCTGTTAATGAGGTATGCCCCTCCCTCCCCTAGTAGTTTCCCTCAACTGCCAATCCCAGCCCCACCCCCACCAACAGTTTCCCATTACTGCTAACTATTTTCTTATAGTATTATAATTGCTTTTTTCCTTATAAGTGAGAACATATGGAACACTGTTCTTTGCTTCTGTGATAAATCACTGAGTATGATTGACTCCAAATACATCCAGGTTGCTGCAAAGTACATATATTTGTTGTTCTTTATGGCTGCATAATATTCCATTGTGTATATGTACCATATTTTTAAAATCCAGTCCAGCTTCGATGGGCAACATGGTTGGTTCTATGTTTTTGCTGTTGTGAATAGTGCTACAACAAACATATGTGTGCAGGTATCTTTGTAGAATAATTTGAGTTCCTCCGGGTATATTCCCAATAGGGGGAATTGCTGGGTCATGTGGAAAGTCAATTTCTAGTTCTTTCAGAAATCTCCAGACTGCTTTCCAGAGAGGCTGTACAAGTTTGTATTCCCACCAGCAGTGTAGAAGCATTCCTTTTCCCCCACATCCTTGCCAGCATCTGTTGTTGTTTGTGTTATAAATGATGGCCATTCTTACAGGGGTTAGGTGGTATCCAATGTGGTTTTGATTTGCATTTCCCTGATGATGAGTGAGGCTGAGCACTTTTTTATGTGTCCATTGGCTGCCTGTATATCTCCTTTTGAGAAGTTTCTATTCATGCCTTTTGCCCGTTTTTTAAAGGGGCTGTTTTTTTTTTTTTCCTTTGATGTGTTTGAATTCCTTGTAGATCCTAGATGTTGGGCCTTTGTCATATATACAGTTGACAATTTTTTCCCCCATTCTGTGGGCTGTCTCCTTGCTCTCTTGATGGTTTCTTTTGCTTTGCAGAATCTTATTAATTTGATGAGGTTCCACTTATCTATCTTATTTCTTAAGGTATTGGCTTTTAGGGTTCTGAGTGGGAATTGGTTCCAAGTTCCAATTTTCATAAGGGTGTCTCCTGCATTTTCTAAGATGCCTATAGTTTGAGGTTTTATGTTTAGGTCTTCGATCTATTTAGAGTTAATTTTTGTGTATGGTGATAGGTAGGGGCTCTGTTTTTTTCCAGAATCTCTATCCTGTTCCATTGGTCTATGTGCCTGTTTTTATACCAGTACCAGGCTGTTTTGATTATTGTAGCCTTATAGTACAGTTTGAAGTCTGGAAGTATGATACCTTCTGCTTTGTTTCTCTTGATAAGAATTGTTTTGGCTATATGTAGTCGTTTATGTTTCCATATGAATTTCTGTATTGTCATTTCCAGGTCTGAGAAGAATGATGTTGGTAACTTAATGAGTATTGCGTTGCATCTGTAGATTGCCTTCAGTAGGATGGACATCTTAACTATGTTGATTCTTCCTATTCATGAGCATGGGATGTTTTTCCATTTGTTTGTGCCTTCTTAGTTTTCTTTGAGCAGTGTTTTGTAATTTTCATTGTAAAGGTCTTTCACTTCTCTGGTTAGGAAGATGCTGAGGCATTTCAGTTTTTTGTGTGGCTATTGTGAATGGGATTGTGCTTTTTATTTGGGTCTCTGCCTGCTTGTTGTTGGTATGTAGGAATGCAACTATCTTTTGCACGTTTATTTTATACCCTGAGACTTTGCCAAATACCTTATCAATGCCAGCAGGTTTTTGACAGATTCTTTTGGATTTTCAAGGTATAGGATCATATCATCAGCAAAGAAGGATTGCTTGACTTCCTCTTTTCCTATTTGGATACCCCTGATTTCCTTATCTTGCCTAATTGCCTCGGCTAGGACTTCCAACACAATATTGAACAAGAGGGGTGAGAGTGGGCAGCCTTGTCTTGTTCCAGTTTTCAGGGGAAATATTTCTAGTTTCTGTCCATTTAGTAATATGTTAGCTGTGGGTTTGTCATAGATGGCACTTGCTATTTTGAGATATGTTCCTTCTATACATAGGTGTTTGAGGATTTTTATCAAGAAGTGATGCTGGATTTTATCAAAAGCTTTTTCTGCATCTAATGAGATAATCATGCGGTTCTTGTTTTTACATCTGTTGATGTATTTAACTATATTTATGGTCTTGCGAATGTTGAACCAGTACTGCATCCTGGAGATCAAGCCTAGTTGGTCATGGTGCATGATTTTTGAGATGTGTTTTTGGATCCAATTTGCTAGAATTTTGTTGAGGATTATTGCATCTATGTTCATAAGGGATATTGGCCTGTAGTTCTCTTTCTTTGTTGCATCTTTACCCTGTTTGGATATCAGTGTAATGTTAGCTTTATAAAATGATTTGGGGAGAAATCCGTCTTTCTCAATTGTCTGGAATACTTTCAATAGGATTGGTATCAGCTCTTCCTTGTGCTTTTTGTAGAATTCTGCTAGAAAGCCATCCTGTTCAGGGTTTTTTTTTTGTAGGTCGTTTTCATATAACAGAGTCAATTTCCTGGGTTGTTATTGGTCTATTTAGTGTCTCAATGTCTTCTTGTTTCAACTTGGGTAAGTTGTGTGATGTCAGAAAGTCTTCCATTTCATCTAGGTTATCAAGTTTGTTTCCATATAGGTGTACATAGTAATCTCTGATAATCTTTTGTATTTCTTCCAGGTCATTTGTTATTTGATTTTTTGTAGTTCTGATTGTTTTTATTTGGGCTTTTCTCTCTTTTTCTTGTCAATCTGGCTAGGGGCCCATCAGTCTTGTTTGCCACCCTCCACATTTTCCATGCCCCCCTCCATCATCTTTAAATCTGTTGTTCAGGGGTGGCGGGGTTGCTTTTTGCTTCTGTTTGCTCAATCTCCTATACTTCCTTATGTGAATCTTCTGGGTTTTTTTTTTATTCTGAGGCTGGACTGTAGGTTGAGGGTTATACGTTTTGGAGTTTTGAGATTTACTTTAGGGGGGAGCTATGATTCAAAATTTATCTGCAAATCCCAGTATCCACTGACAGGTATATGGGTATGCTGGATACAGCTTCCTACTGCCTTGTAATCTGTTAATATAGTTGGGGTATTGGTTTGCCCCCTGAAAGTAAACGATGTAAGAAAAGGGAAAGAAATGGAATGGGGTGGGGAGCAGAAGGTGGAGACAGGTGAGTAAAAGGGAGAACAGACAGAGGCACTCACTAATAAATGAAAATAAACCTGAAGACAGATAAGAGTAAGAGAAAACAAAAACAAAAGCAATCAAACAAACAAACAAAAAAACAGAGACAACAACAAACAACCAGGACATACAATCATACAGACACACAAGCTGAACAACCTCCTTAAGATGGACTGTTCCCTTACACAACCATGAGGTCTTAGCTCCCAAGTTGGAGGTTGGGCAGAGCTCTGTGGGTGTGTCACTGCAGGTCTATCCCTGGTCACAGGGCTCCAGATGATCCCAGGTTCTACTGCAGCTGGATCCAGCTGGGGAGGAGGGGGCAGAGTGCAAGACAACTGGGTGCTATAGGTCGGTTAGTCATATGCGGCTTGGGTCTCTTTTCTTTCTTTGTTCTTAGGTCCCAGCCTGGAGAATGCACAGAGCTGGGCAGAGCTCATGCGGCAGTGCAGGTCTCTGGTTGGTCTCAAGCTCCAGCTATTGTCTGGTCCCACTGTGGTCAGGGGTGAGTTGGGAGAAGTGGAGTGCGAGACTGCTGGGCATTGCTGGTCAGCTAGCAGTCAGGGTGGTTGGGAGGTGGAGCGGTGTAGCCAACAAGTGTTGAGAGCCGGCCACGGAGTCCCACTGAGCGTTAGGGATCAGGAAGGGCCGTTGACCCTGAGACCACTAGGATGCGTTCGGGAGCTATTGACCCCATTTCCTCCCCCCTTTCTACTCAGCACTAACCAGATTAAGCTCCTGTGAGCTCAAAACATAAAAACTCTGAGACCAGGACAAACACAAGCTAACTTTAGAAGCTCATTGCTGCCATTCTTTCACAAACTGCAGTTTTGGCTTTCACACAACTCACAATTCAAACTTGGGTCACATCTAAGAGCCTTAGTATTGGACACAGGCTTCTGGATCATGATCTTAGGATTTATTGAAGTTGAATAAGGTGTAAATTGTAGAATATAGTTTTAGAAGACAGCCATTTTGTTGAAAGAATGCGGCTGTGTTACTTGCAGGTAGCCCACTGTGAACTTTGGACTGGGCCACATTCCAAACATTCTGGGATGGGCCACTTTCGTTTGTAAAGTAAGTACTTAAGTCTCTATAGAATTGCTTAACTTGGTATTAGTACAAAAAGGGTTTATAGGTAATATGAAAAGGGTTTATAGGCAGTACAAAAAGGGTTTAAAGGCAGTCATGGATTAAGGTTTCATGGATTAGGTTTAACATCTGTTATGGGATTATACCTGAAAGAACATCTGGTGGGTGGGGAACGCCCCTCACACACCTGACTGTGTATAAAAGATCCCTTGTAATTCCCAATAAATGGCTTCTGCACTAGACTGGGGTCCAGTCTCTTTCTTTCTCTCTTTCTCTCTTTCTTCTTCAATCCCCAATCGCCGATGCCATCTCCACCTTTGGGGTACCCTGAACCCAGCTGGAGCTGGTTTCCAGCAAACAAGGGAGACCGGAGCTCCATGGGGAAGGAGCCTTGGGTCTCCCTGGGTGGCAGAGGCTTGGGTTGGGGCTGGGTGCTACAGCCAAGGAGAGAGCCTGGAATTCCATGGGTGGCAGCGGCTTGGGGCAGGGCGAGGTGCTTAGGTCCAGGAGGGGGCCTGGAGCCCGGAAAGGCATATGCAGAGGGCCTCCGTGGGTGGGCAGCGGTGGCTTGAGGTGGGGCTGGGCCTTTCTGTCAGGGAGGTGGCCCAGAGCTCCGAGGGGTGACGGTGAGGGCTTCCATGGGCAGCAGCGGCTTAGGGTCTGATGGGGCACTTCAGTCAGGGATGGACCCCATAGTGCCAAGGGATGGGCACCAAGGGCCTCCACAGGGGCAGCAGCTTGAGGAGAGGCTGAGTGTTCCAGCCAAGGAGGGAGCCCGGAGTTCTGAGGTGTGGGCGCCCAGGGCCTCCACCAGGGTGGCAGCTTGAGGTCCGCCTGGGCACTTCAGCCAGATAGGGGGCCTGGAGTTCTGAAGGGTGGTGCCAAGGGCCTGCAAGGGCAGTGGCGGCATTGGGCCTGTTGGGGCACTTCAGTCAGGGGGACACCCGTAGCTCCGAGAGGCAGTGCCTAAGGAGGCGGGGCTGGGTGCTTCAGCCCTGGCGGGGGCAGGAGCTCCAAGGTGATGCAGTGGGGGCCTGCACAGGTGGCGATGGCCTTGGACCTGGTGGAGCACCCCAGCCAGGGATGGAGCCCGCAGCTCTGAGGGGCAGGCACCTAGAGCCTCCTTGCATAACAGCGGCTTGAGATGGGGCTGGGCACCTCAGCCAGGGTGGGGACCCAGAGCCCCGAGGGATGGGTGCCAGTGGCAGCTTTGGGCCGTGCTCAGGGCACTTCAGCCATGGATGGAGCCTGTAGTCTGAGGGGTGGGCGCAGAGGTCCTCTGTGGGTTGCAGCAGCCTGAGACAGAGCTGGGCGCTCTAGTCAGGGAAGGAGCCGGCAGTGGCTGGGTGCCGGACAGAGCAGTGTAGCCAGTGAGGTAACTCAGATCTGCACAAGGTGGTATCCGAGGGCCTCCACAGGTGGCAGCGGCTTGGGGCCAGGTGAGGCAGTGTAGCCAGAGGGGGGGCGGGAACTCCATGCAGCTGGAGGCCCCGGGGCCGTCTAGGGTGGTAGTGGCAGCAGGGCCACGGTAGCCAGGCAGTGCATGGGACCAAGGGCCTCCAGGCCTCCCACCGGTGCAGTTGGCAGGGGGCGGGTGGTGCTGGGAAGGAAGCAAGAATCTTTATGGGAACTCACTTTCAGAGAATCTCACAGTCCCACCTGTGCTGTCGCCATCTTACCGGAACTCTGATAGTCTGACCTTTCTCCCTAACTGCATATTTTCCTCAGAAATGCTGATCAGGAATAAATTTGGCCTCTTGATATAATTGCATATCCCTTGGAGGCTTTGCTCCTTCTTTTAAAACGTTCCTTCTCTTGATTTTTAACAGTTTGGGTTAGTTCCATATTTTGGTTCTCAAGCTATGAGATTCTTTCTTCTGCTTGTTTAATTCTGCTTTCCATGCTTGACAGTTTGCTATTTATTTCACTTACTGTATTCTTTATCTCAACTCCTTCACTCTTCTTGTCTCTCCTCATTTATATTCATTCTCTCTATTAACATCTTGATATCTGGGTTTGTGGCTTGAGATCAGTTGCTGGGGGGGGAGCTCTTCATTGTTTAAATTCTGAAGTCTATATTCTTAGGCACTGTCTTTCCAGGGGTCTGGGAGGTACCTGTGTTTTTCTTTGATTCTTCTTCATTCGTGATTATTTCCCCCTTCTTTAATTCTGTTGCTCAGTAATAAGGGGGATAGCTTTTATTTCTACTTTATTAATCTCCGATTCTTCTTTATACAGATCCTCTGAGTATGTTCATTTTTGAAGCTGGACTTGGAGTGGGGGCTGTGTTGTCTTTTTGCAGTTTTGAGATTTGATTAATGTGTAAGAGGGTAGCTATGGTTCAGAAGCTATCTGAAGATCACAGTATCTACTGACTGGTGTGTGGACACCCTTGGACCACCTTACAGTCTGTTCATACTCTGTGGGCATATGTATGACCCCTGAAACCAAAATGAGATAAGAAAAAGGAAAAGAACAAAGAAAGGATGAAGGGAGATGGAAGAGAGATGGAGAGAAAGAAGAAGAAAGAAAGAAAACAGGCACACAACTAAATAGATAAATGTTAAAAAAAAAAACAAAAAAACACCAGAAACAAATAAACAAGAATCCAAGATGCACTCTTCCTCAAATATACCCATACACACATAATATGAGGAAGAAATAGGGGCAGGTCAAATCAGAAGACATTCACAGAAAGTTATGCATGGAGAGAGCAGGGAGAAAAATTTTCTTATGACCATTTCTGGAAATTCATGTTTCTTTCTTTTTAAAAAAAAAAAAACAAACCAGTGTGTCCCCAATGCCGTCACTTTTGGCAGTGGTAATGAGTGGGTTCTGGTCTCTAGTCCCTCCCCTCTGCTCTCAGCCCTCAGGCCCATCAGGCCGCTCTCCATGTGGCCAGATGCCCCATGGAATGCTGGTGTAAGGAGTCGACTCCAGGATTCACCACAACTTGGTTGCTATTAGGGTTCCCACTCCAACTACATGTGTCCTTGCTTGATCCAGTGTAGAGGATGGGACTTCCGTCTGTCTAGTATGGTGCATCTGGAGTACCCTACCTGGGCAAACGATGGTGATCCCAGAGGGGTGTGGAGATTACCATTCGGTCTCAGGATTCTGGCTGTCCAGAGTCGGGAGAGCTAGAGCAACACCACCAGGCTCCAGGACAGAGAAAATGGCATCCACCAGCATCTTATCCTCCAGCAGGGCTCAGCTTCTGACCTCCTCCTCACATCTTCTCTGTGGTCTCTGCTGTCAGAGCCTGGTCATCGCCACAGGTGGTGACGTGGGCAGGGTACTAGGTGCTGAGAGGCTGCTGATCTCTGCTGTCTTCTCAATAATCACTTTGATTACTAATAATTAAATTAGCCAATTAAAAGATAGAGATTGGCAGAGTGGATTAGAAAAGACCTAATATACACTATCTTCAAAAAATCCTACACATACATATATGTATACACATACACATACACACACACACAAACACACACACAGAGGGAGAGAAAGAGAGAATAAAAGCAAATAAAATGGAGAAAGATATACCATACTAACATGAATTTTTAAAAAGTAAGAACATCTATATTAATTTTAGACATAGAAAACCTCAAACAAGAAAAATTATCAGAAATAATAAGGGGCATTAAATATTAAGAAAAGGGCCAATTCTCAAGAAAACATTAATATTTACATATCTGTCCTTTACAGCAGAACATTGAAATGCATAAGACAAAAAACTGATATAGCTACAAAGAGAAATATTCTTCTCAAGTTTACACGAACATTCACCAATATTTTATGTGTAGTAAATTCAAACAAATCAATAAACTTCTTAAACTAAGAAGCAATTGTAGGAAGGTTGCTGGGTATAAGGTTAATACATAAAAGTGAATTGGTTTGCCAGATGTCAGCAATAAAAAAGTGAAATTTGAAATTAAAAACACCATTCACATTAACCTCCCCCAAATAAAATACTTAAATATAAATCTTTTAAAAAGTACATCATCTAAATGATAAAAACTATAAAAATCTGATGAAAGAAATCAAATAATCAAAGGTTTTTCATGTTCATGGATAGAAAGACTCAGTGTTGTCAAGATGTCAATTTTCCCCAACTTGATCTAGATTCAATGCAATCTCACATCAAAATCTCAGCAAATTATTTGTTAAATATCAACAAACTGATTTTAAAATCTAAGGAGAGGCAAAAGTAGTCCCTACTAACCAACAGCATATTGAAGAAAATCAAAATTGGAAAACTGATATTATTCAACTTTAAAAATTATTACAAAACTACACTAATCCAGACTGTGTGGTATTGAAAAAAGAATAGATGAATACATTAGTGGAACAAGATACAGAACCCAGAGATAGAGTCACCAAAATATAGTCAAGCACCTTTGACAAAGGAGTAAAGACAATATAATACATTTTAAAATTCTTTAAAAATGGTGGTAGAACAACTGGACACACACATGCAAAAAAACCAATCATACACAGCTTCACAAAAGTTAACTGAAAATTGGTCATACTTTTCTCTAAGTTTTGGCCCTCTCCCCTATCATGGAGAGGCAAATCTTTCTCTTTCTTTCTCTTTAAACTACTTTCTAAATAAATTATATTTTCAATCTAAAAAAATTAATTGAAAATTGATTACAGGCTTAATGTAATATGAGCGTTATAAAATGCCTAGAATATATTATAGGAGAAAACCTAAATGAACTTGGGTATGATGACTTTTTAAATGCAACACCAAAGGCATGTTCCATGAAAGTATTGAACTTCATTAAAATTAAAAGTTTCTACTCTGTGAATAACACTATCAAGATAATGAAAAGACAAACCACAGGCCAAAATAAAATATATGCAAATAACACATCTGATAACAAACTATTACCCAAAATATACAAAGAACTATTAAAACTCACTAATAGGAAAAAAAACTCATTAAAAAAAAATTTGGTCAAGCAGCATAAAAGACACTTCATTAAAGAAGATATACCAAATAAGTACATGAAAAGATGGTCCACATTATATGTCATCAGGAAAATGCAAATTAAAACAATAAGATACCACTACATACCTATGTGAATGGTCAAAATTTAGAGCACTGACAACACTTAATGCTGGTGAAGATGTGGAGCAACAGGAATTTTCATTCATTGCTAGTGGAAATGCAAAATGTTACAGTCATGTTGTAGGACACTTTAGTGGTTTTTCATAATACTAAACTTGCTTTTATCATACAGTCCAGCAACAAAACTCCTCAGCATTTACCCAACTGAACTGAAAACATACCCATACAAAAAGGTGCACATTGATGTCTATAATATTTTTATTCATACTTGTGAAAACTTGAATGCAAGCAAGATGTCTTTCAGCAGATCAATGAATAAACTGTGGTACATTCAGAGAGTAGAATATTATTCAGTGCTAAAAGCAAGAAGTTATAAGGTCATAAAAAGACATGGAGAATATTTAAATTTTATATTACTAAGTGAGAGAAGCCGATTTGAAAAGGTTACATGCTATATGATTCCAATTATATGACATTCTGAAAAAAGGAAAGACTATAAAGACAGTAAAAGATTAGTAATTACTAGGGGTCGGGGAAAGAGAAGAATTAATAGTAGAGCACAGAGAATTTTTAGGGCAGTGAAAACACTGATGTGATTATAGTGAATACAGGCTATCATACTTTTGTCCAAACCCATAGAATGTATAAACTCTTATTTAAACTATTTCACTTTGAGTGACAATGATGTGTTAATGTAAGTTCATTAATTATACAAAACATACCACTCTGCTCAGTGATGCTGATAGTGGGAGAAGCTATGCATATGTGGAGGCAGAGTGTATTTGGGATATCTCTGCACTTTCCTCTCAATTTTACTATAAGCATAAAACTGTTCTAAAAATCTGAAGTCTTAAAAAATAAAAATATCAATTTAAAAACCACAAAGAAGCTAAAATTTAAAATAAATTGTATTACTATGACTATGGCCTAGGAAAATACTATATAAGAAGAAGAAAGCAAGTAAATATTAAAGAACGCAATTACAATTTAAAAATAATTATCATTCTATTTTTTTTCATAGCCTACTGCTAAACTTCTTGAGTTGACCTAGCTTTTACTCTACATTTTATTTTGCTTCATCTTTTCCCAGCATCTGACATCATTATTTAGTTCCCTGTATATGACTTCCAAGTAACCCAGATCAATCTTATTATGCACCATCTGGAATTTTTCACTGCCTTGGCATGCCCTCCATATTATAATCCCTGGGACCCATATTTGAATGAATCATATACAAGATTAGTATGATCTTTGACATGGTACTATGTGGGCTGCTGAATTTACTGCCTTTGGCTTTCTAGAACTCTGTTGACAGATTCGATTTCCCAGATGCATACAAGGTTTCAGCACACTTTTGTGTCCTACAAGCCCTTGTTGGCCATATTCCACTTAACTCAGTCCTGATCATTTTTTTTGTGGAATATAGGTGGAAGGTTTGTTTTTGAATGAAATTCAGATAAACACTCACCCTTTGAAAAAAATGTCTCAAGGCAAAAAGGGTGACATCAGAAAAAATGGTAGATTAGAAAACTCCTCAAGTTCAGACCTGTACAAAAGTGACACATAAACTGGCAAAACTGTCAAGATGAATTCTTTCAGAACTCTGAAAACTAACCAAACATCAAAATCAAGCACCAGCCAGAGAAGTGTTTAGTTGAGAAAAACAAACAAAAGAAAGAGCTGAATCTGAATAAGAGGTCTTATGGAATTTTAATTTACCCAAATCCCATCCTCCAGAATTCTATATCTGGTAAAACCATTCTTCAAAAATGAAGAAAAATTATATGTTCTCAGATAAAGAAAAATTGAGAGTTTTTTACTAGTAGACTTGCCTTATAATAAATGCTAGTGATCATTTCTCAAGTTGAAATTTAAAAATAAACAGTAACATTAATTTATGCAAAAAATTAAAATAAACTGCATAATGTAATAATTATAAACCCATGCTGATGGCTATACAGGATATAAAATATAATTTGTTACAATAATAACATAAATGGAAGGCAGAGCAATAAATGAGAAAAAATGTTGAATACTAATGGTGATAAATTGGTATTAATCTCTCATTATTAAGAAGTAAATTTTAATCCACAGTACAACTACTAAGAAAATAATTAAGCAAAGGTTAGTAAAGGAAACAAAGGAAATTAATGTGGTTCACTAGAGAATATTTATTTATCATAAAATAAGGCAGCAATGGAAAACTGAAGAACCAAAGAGACATGACATATAAAAATAAAAAATAGCAGAAATAAATACTTCCTGATCAGTAATCATATTAAGTGTAAATGTACTAAAACCTCCATTAAAAAGCAGGGATTGGCAGAATGGATTTTTAAAATTATGCTATTATATGTTATCTACAAAAGACCCACTTTAGATGCAAAGACACACATGGATGGAAAGTGAAAGGATGGAAAAAGATAATTTAGACAAATAGAAGACAAAATAGAGCTGGAATGGCTTCACTTTTATCACACAAAATAGATTTAAAGTCTGAAATTGTTAAAAGAGACAAAGAATGAAATTATATAATTATAAAAAGGTCAATCAACTAAGATATTATAAAAATTATAAACTGGTATTCACCCAATAATACTGCATCAAAATACATTAATTGAATAATGACAGAATTGTGAGTAGAACTAGATAGTTCAATAATAATAAGTAGAGACTTCAATGGTCCAGTTTTAATAATGAAAAAACAACTAAAAGGGAGATCAGTTGAAAAAAAGGAAGACTAGAGTAACACTACAGCTAGACCTAACAGACATGCACAGGACACTCCACTTACAAGTAGAATACATGTTTTTTTCCAAGTGCAAATAAAGCATTACCCAGATGGACCATATATTTGGCCACTAAATAAACCTTGATACATTTTTAAAAAAATTAAATTATATAAAGTGTCACCTCTGACCAAAATGGAATATAATTAGAACTCAGTAGCAGAAGAATACCTGAAAAATTTGGAAATATTTGAAAATTAATAGACTATATACCTCATTGTTATACAACACTATGGTCACCTTTGAAGTATTCCCTTTTGGAAGCTAGGCAGCGATGCCAGTGCCTAGTTCACTGTCAAAGGAATTTTGGAACTTTTTCTGGATTGGCCATCAGAGCTCTCACCATATTACCCTTAATGCCCTGAATGTCATCACAGTGTCTTCCTTTCAATATTTTCTTTATGTTTGGTAAATCAAAAGTTATTGGGGGCCAGATAAGATGAGTAAGAAGATGTTCCAATACAGTTATTTGTTTACTGCCTGAAAACTCCCTCACAGAAAGTGCTGTGTGGGCTGGTGCACTGTCATGATGCAAGAATTCCTTTGGGATCATTTTTGCACACACTTTCTCACATAAAGATTTTCGGTTAAGATTTTTCTGTTTCTGATGCTTATATGGTCTGATATGTTTCTCACAGTCAGCCAATGATTTTGACACACAATTTGACAAATTTTTGCAGTATTTTCATCAGGTCTGCTTGTTACTGTCATGACCTCTCTTCATTAGTGATGCTTTCTCTCCCCTCCGAAAAACATTTAATTCATTTGTACACAGCAATTTTCTTCATGGCATTATCACCATAAACTTAAATTAACATGTGATTTCACTTCCACTCTTATCAATTTAACAAGAAATGTAATGCTTGTTCGTTTCACCAATTCAAGGTCTGACATTCTCACAGCAGCACACAAACATGCAACAACAATAATGAATGCCACTCAGCAAGCCACTACATGTTGACATGAATACAACTGTGAGATATTGATATACCAAGGTTATGAAACCTTACTGAGTTGCTTATTCAGTGCTGCCAATGTAAGTGGCAAGTTCACGAACTTAATTGTCAAACCTCATAGGTAAAATAGAGGCAAAGAAAAGAAATGCGATTCACAAAAGAATAAGAAAAGAAAAGTGCATATTCAAGTTACTTTTTATTATGGGATGTAAGTCTTTAAGTTGATGTTAAGGAATGACAATTATAATGTAGACATTGATGTGGCCAACACAGAACTCTTAATGCAACACTATTAGAGGTTCAGTGCACTGGTGGAACTCCCTGATGATCTCTCAACATTGAAGAGCCCTAAATAAATTCACTCTACTTACCCTCATTTGGAAGAATATACAAAATAGCAATGAAAAGCCTAACCTTGAATTACCAAGGTCTATTGGCAAATTAATCAAGATAAATATGGTCAGAAACGGTGGCTCATGCCTGTAATCCCAGTATTTGAAAGGCTGAGTTGGGAGGACTGCTTGAGCCTCAAAGTTTAAGACCAGCCTGGGCAACATAGCATGATCTCACCTCTACAGAAAATAACAAAAATTAACTCGGTATGGTGGTACATACTTGCAGTCCCAGGTACTCAGGAGGCTGAGGCATGAGGATCACCTGAGTCCAAGAGGTTGAGACTACTGTGAGCCATGATCATGCCAATACACTCCAACCTAGGTGACAGAAGACTCTCAACTAAAGAAAAAAGCATAAATATTAACAAGAGGACAGCACAACTCCTAGCTGAGACACAGGGTTATAAGCATATGTGTGGGTAAATTGCCCAAGGGGTAGAGAAGAAACTTTTTCCTGGAATCTTTGACACAGAAAGCCAATGCATTAATTTCAGAACCATTTGGTGAAGTTTTAATGTGGAATCCAATTATATTGGGAGAATATGGGTATGGGGTGATTGATGGGATTGAGGTAAAAGTTTGGATGAAAGTTGGAATGTTTGAACAAAATTTATGTGAAGTGGTTATAGTTCCTTTATCTGAATGTTTTCTTGGAGTGGATGTTACGTTCAACTGGAGAACACTGCTTGTACCTAGTATTGTAAAATAAAAGATACATAATACTTTAGCTATTATTCATTTATTTAAATATTATTTTATTTTAGAATTATAGGGTACATGTGAGGATTTGCCACATAAGTATAATGTGTGAAGGCAAGACTTAGGTTTCTAACGAACCCTCTCCTCATGGTACCCAAATGGTGGTTTTGCATTTCTTGTCCTCCCTCACCCTCTCTCTCCTTTATCAGTGCCCACTGTTTGTTCTTTCTTCCTTTGTGTCCCTGTTTTCAATGTTCAGTGTCCACTTATGAATGAGACCATGTAGTATTCAGGTTTGATTTCTGTGGTAGTTCACTTCAAATGATGAATTCCAGCTGCATCCATGTTGCTGAAAAGGAAATTATTTTGTTCTTTATGGCTGTGTAGTATCACACGGTATATATGTACATGTTCTTTATTCAGTCTGCCTTTGATGGGCAATTGGGTTGGTCCCATGTTTTTGCTGTTGTCAATAAGGCTGCAGTAAGCATAGGTGTGCAAATTTTTCCTGGTAGGGTAATTTGTGTTCCTCTGGGTACATTCCCAGGAGTGGGATTGCTGGATCAGATGGCAGCTAAATATTTAGTTATTTGAGAAAACTCGAAACTGCTTTCTCGAAAGATTAATGTAGCTTATATTCCCATCAACAGTGTAAAAGCATTCTCTTTTCACCACAGCCTCAACAACACCTGTTTCTTTTTTTTTTTTTTAACTTTTTAATGAAAGTCATCCTCACTGATTTGAGATGATAGCTTATTGTAGATTTGATTTTCATTTATCTGATGATTAGTGAAGTTGGTATTTTTAAAATTTGTTGGCTGCTTGAATGTCTTCCTTTGAGAAGGGTCTGTTTATGTTCTTTGAACAATTTTAATAGGTTTTTTTGTTTTTGTTGTTGTTTTCCTGTTAATTTCTTTGAGTTCCTTATAGACCTTAGATATTGGGCTTTTGTTGAATGCATATCATACAAATATATTTTCCATTCTTGGTTTTCTCTTTACTCCTCTTTTGATGGTTTCTTTTGCTGTGCAAAAACTTTTTAGTTTGACAGGGTTCCACCTATGGAATCTGTTTTTGCTGCATTTGCTTTTGAGTACTTGGCCATGAATTCATTGTGTAAATCAATGTTCAGGAGAATGTTCTCTAAAAGTTTTCTTCTAAGATTTTTGTAGTTTGAGGTTTTGCATTTAAATCTTTGATCCATTTTGAGTTAATTTTTGTACATGATGATAGGTTTCATTCTTCTGCAGGTGGTTAGCCAGTTTTCCCAGCAGACCATTTGTTAAATAGAGTTTCCTTTCTTCAGTGTTTGTTTTTGTTGGATTTGTTGAAGATGAACTGATTGAAGGTCTGTAGTTTTATTTCCAGGTTCTTTATCCTATTCCATTGGTATATGTGTCTTTTTCCCCCCGCTATCATGTTGTTTTGGTTACTGTAGCCTTACAGTTTGAAGTCTTGGAATATGATAATTCCAGCTTTGTTCTTTTTGCTGAGGAATGCTTTGACTATTCGGATTCTTTTTTCCTTTTTATGAATTTCAGTATTTTCTTTTCTATGTCTGTAGTTTGATAGAAATTGCATTGAATCTGTAGATCACTTTAGGTTGGATGGCCAGCTTGATGATATTGATTCTTGCAATCCATGAACATGGGATATTCCTCTATTTGTCTGTGTCATCTTTGATTTCTTTGAGCAGTGTTTTATAGTTTTCATAGTAGAGGTTTTTTCATCTCTTTTGTTAGATGAATGCCAAGGTATTTTATTTTATTTTTTGTGGTTATTGTGAATGAGATGCCTGCTTTTTGATGGTATGTAGAAATGCAACAGATTTTTATGCATTGGTTTTATATCCTGAGATTTTATCAGACTTATCAGTCCAAGGAGGTTTTTCACAGACTTTCTACGGTTTTATAGATATAGAATCATATTGTCTGTGAAGAAGAGTAATTTAACTTTCTATTTTTCTATTTGGATACCCCTAATTTCTTTCTCCTGCCTGATTGCTTTGGCTAGGACTTCCAGTACCATGTTAAATAGAAGCGATGAGAGTGAACATCCTTGCCTTGTTCTAGTTCTTAAGCGAAATGCTTACAGCTTCTGCCTGTTAAGAATGATGTTGGCTGAAGGATTGGCATATATGGATCTTATTATTTTGAGGTATGTCCCTTCAATGACTATGTGTTTGAGAGTTTTAATCAAGAAGAGGTGGTGGATTTTTTCAAATGCTTTTTCTGTCTATTGAGATAATCATGTGGTTTTGGGGTTTATATCTGTTTATGTGGTGGATTATATTTATTAATTTGTGTATGTTTAATCAGCCTTTCATACAGGGAATGAAGCATATCTGTTCATGGTGAATGATACTTTTAATGTTCTGTGGATGATATCTGCTACCATCTTGTTATGAATTTTTGTATCTATGTTCATCAGGGAAATTGGGCTGCAGTTTTCTTTTCTTGTTGGTTTTTTACCATTTTTAGGTGTCAAGATGATATTAGTTTATAAAATGAGATAGGGAAGATTTTTTCCTTCTTGGTTTCTTAGAATACTTTCAATAGGATGGGTTTCAGCTCTTCCATGTATGCTTGTAGAATTCAGCTAAGAAACCAGCTTAGGGTTTTTGTGTGTGTGTGGTGGGGGAAATTTCTTATTACTGAGTTAATTTCTTGAATTTTTATTGTTCTGTGTGGGGTTTCAATTTCTTTCTGTTTCAATCTTAGGAGGTCGTGTATTGCCAGAAATTTTCCATTTTTTTCTAGATTTTCTAACTTATTCACATACAGATATTCATAATGATCTCTGACAGTCTTTTGTATTTCTTCAGTGTCATTTGTAACATCATCTTTTTCATTTCTAATTTTAGCCATTTGAATTTTCTCTATTTTTTTGGAATATGATCAGTTTCTGTCAATCTTATTTATTCTTTCAAAGAATCAGCTTTTTGACTCATTTACCCTTTGTATGATTTTGGGGAGTCTCTATTTTATTATGCTCTTATTTTATTTTGATGATTTTCATTCTTCTACTGATTTTTTTTAAATTAGATTTTTCCTGTCTTTTCAGTTCCCTTCGGTGCAACATGAGGCTATTTACTTGAGATCTCTCTATTTTCTTGATGTGTGTCTGCAATACTATAAACTTTCAGCTTCATTTTCATGGTTTCTTAGAGGTTTCAGCCTATTGTGTCTTTGATTTTCTTTGTTTCTAGGAATCTTTTTATTTCTGTCTTGATTTATTTTACCACAAAATTCAACCAGAAGCATGTTGCTTAGTTTCCATGTGTTTATGTGTTTTGGCAGAGTTCCTATTGGTGATGATACTTATTTTTATTCACTATGATCTGAGATGCTTAGACTGACTTCAACTTTTTGAAATTTGTTCATTCTTAATTTATGTCTGAATATGTGGTCAATCTTGCAGTATGTTCCATGTGCTGATGAGAAGAATGCATATTCTGTGGTTGGGAATGTGTTCTGTAGATGTCTATTAAATCTAATTGGTCTAGTGTCAAATTAAGCTTTCAGATTTCTTTGTTAGTTTTCTTCCTCAGTGATCTGTCTAAAGCTGCTAGCATGGTATTGAAGTCTCTGACTATTATGGTATTGCTGTCTATGTCCTCTTTTAGATTAGCAATTGTTTTAAAAATCTGGGTGCTCCTATGTTGTGTGCATATACATTCAAGATGGATATTTCTTGCTGTTGAATTGAGTCATTTATCATTATGTAGTGCCTTTCACTGACCTTAACTTTTATTGGTTTAAAGTCTTTTTTATCTGATATAATAATAGATACTTTTGTTCTTTTTTGTTTTCCATTTGCCTGGAAAATCTTTCTGTAGTCCTTTATCTTGAACCTGTGAGTATCATTTGTAGTGAGATGGATTTCTTGAAGTCAGTAGAAGGATGAATCATATTACCTTATCCAATTTGTCACTCTGTGCCCTTTAAGTGGCACATTCAATTTGTTAAGGTTTAAGGTGACTGTTGATATGCGGGGATTTATTTCTGGCATATCATAATAAGAGACTGCTTTGCATTCTAGGTTTTGTGGTTGATTTGTTTGGGTTTATAAACTCTGTGCTTTCCTATGCTTTTGCAATGGGTGGAATCATTCTTTTATTTTTTATGCATAGGACTTTCTTAAGCATCTCCTAAAAGGATGGATGGTCCGTAGGAGACATATTCTCTTACAGGATTGCATATCTAGGAAAGATTTTACTTCTTCTTCATTAATGAAGCTTAGCATGACAGTGTAGAAAATTCTTAGCTGGAAATTTTTTTTCTATAAAAGTATTAAAGATGGGTCCCCATTCCGTTCTGGCTGTAAGGTTTCTGCTAAGAAATCTCCTGCAATTCTGATTGGTCTTCCTTGGTAGGTGGCCTGTTCTTTCTCTCTACCTCCCTTTAGGATTTTTCTTTCATGTTTCCCTTGGCAAGTTGGATTATTACATGCCTTGGGGATGATATTCTCATGTAATATCTCACAGGAATTCTCTGAAGCTCTTACATTTGCATGACTACCTCTCTGGCAAGATAGGAAAAGTGCTCTGGATGACAGGTTTAAAGACTTGTTCTAGGGTGTTTTCAGTTTCCTCTTCACTCTCAGGGATATAAATCAGCTGTAGATTTGGTATTTTTACATAATCCTAAACTTCTCATAAACTTTGATCACTTTACTAATTAGTTTCACCTTATTTTTGTTAGATGGGGATAATTCAGTAATTTGATCCTCAGGCTCTGAGATTCTTTCCTCTGTCTGGTTCTTCTGTTGAGGCTTGCTGCTGTATTTTGAAATTCCAGAAGATAATTATTCATTTCCAGAAGTTCCACTTGGTTCTTTCTTAGAATGGACAAGTCAGCTTTTACTTCCTGCATTTTTTTCTCACCTTGATTGATTTGCATGTCTACTTTCTTGTGGATCTCACAAAACTCTTGGCCATCTATAGTCTGAATTCAATGTCTGTCATCAGGGACAGGTCATTTTGGATGAAATCCATTGTTTGGGATGTGAGAGTCTTTTTGTCATGTCAAATCAATAAGACTTTGGATATTTTGGGTGTTTGTTTTTTCACTGGTTCTTCCTCATCTATGAAGGCAGTCTCTTCTCTTTTTTATTTTGCTATTTTTATTAGATAAAGTTGTTATTATTGAGATCACAGTTTGTGTAGTTTTTAAATCTGATTTTCCTCCTTTGGACCACCTGTGGATGAGACAGAGGCGGCAGAGAGCTTGGCAAGCTAAGGGGGAATCATCTGGCACTGTTTCACCAGTGCAGCCTGGCAGGGGTGAGGCAAGTCCTTTCTTTCATATCAGGGGTTTTTGTCTCCCTCTGGCACAAGCTCCAGGAGCACTGACTGGCCATGAGCTCTGTTAGTCCCCTTGCAGTTCACACTATCCCAGCAGGATTGGTGGTTGGCCAGAAGGAACCCCACAGCTCTTTTCTGGCCCCGGTACACTGGGAGGCAGGGGGTGGGCATGAAGTGACTACCTTCCTTCTAAACAAGTCTGCTTCTTTTACACATTGGTAAAGGGAAGTTGCTTTCTTATTGTTAGAGGGCTAGTGTTTCTTCCTCAGTCTGCAGGTGGATGAAATTGCCACCACTGTGTCCTGCAGAGGTGTGCCTCCTCCTATTCCCTCTCCCTAGTTCCCAGTCATGCTTTGTATGAGAGGCTATTGCAATGATGGCAGCCCCCTGATGGCAAACCACATCTTCAGCCCAGATGTGGGCTGGGTAGGTGCTGGTACCAGTGAAGAAATGTCCCTGAAGAGGGTGTGTCACCCCTGCTGGTGACTGGGCAGGGGCATTCTTACAAGGTACAGACCACCCAGGCAGTGTTATTCCCACAGAGCCTCTCTATGTGAGTGGGGCCATCAATAACAGAGATCACTAGGAACTGGGGTCTCCTGGACCCTACATGGAACCTGCTGGTGCCTTTATTCCAATTCTGGGCAACTCTCTGTGTCTGACCATTAGGGAGAAGGCCTGAGCTATCTCTCCCTTAGCTAGAACTGCAGAGGCTTGCATGAGGTTTGGAAGAAAAAAAAGGTCTCCTGTTATTCACGTTTTCCTTCTCCCAGAACATTCTGCTGATCTCATGAGGGGGTCTTCTAGGGGTAGCTGAATCTTGAAGCTGTTTGTTCACCACATCCCCAAGTGACCTTCTGATAAACCTCAACTTGGCTTTTCAGGCCAACCCCCAAAGCTCACTCCTCCTTTTAGATTTCTTTTTTATTTTATTTTATTTTTATTTGATTTCTTTATTGAGAATGGCAATTTTCTGATGTCTCCAATTGACTATCCTGGATTTCCTCCCACTACTTTAGCCATAATTAAGTGAACATGCAAAATGGGAACCTGTGGAATTGCCTAAGTCCACAAAGGTTGTTAATTTAAAACATTATTGGATAACTAGTGTTAAAAAAGAGATGGCCACTAATGATGTTTTAGAAGTTGGAGTGGTGGTATTAACAAATTTGTTGTGCAATAGCCCTGTGCAGTCCATAAAAAAAGCTGACTGCTCATGAAGACTTATAGTAGATTATCAGGGCTTGAGTATCGACAGTCCATAATATGATGTCAACAGTGCAAAAAATTGTAAAAACCTAAAGGAGACTTGTGCTTAATGATTGATTTTGTAAATGCTATTTTCTCAGTTCTGATCTCATAAAAGAGTCAATTGTAGTTTTTCTTAATGTGGAAAGGATTCCAATTTACATTACTTATTTTACCACAGGGTTATTTAAATTCACCACCTTCTGACATTAGAAGGAATTTGAACTTAATGCAGGTTCCCCATGTGATAATACACTGTATTTTGATAATACTATCACAATATCAAAAACTAAAGAACAAATAAGAACTGGCTTAAATGAAGTGATAACACAAGTGATTCTTAGAGACTGCTTGACAAATCTAACAAAGATTCAGTGGCCCACCCGAATGACGAAATTTTTAGAATAGCCTGGACAGGAGACACTAGCAATGGAAATTCTACAGACAACTGAAAATAAATAAACTGTTGTCATTCCTTACCCCTGGAATTAAGCACAGCACCTGAAGATCATATTTTGAATGGAGAACTGAATAATGGCAGACTATGTCAGAATTGCACAAAGTTGTGACTCAATCAATTCTTTGGAAACTTTATGACACAGACTTAAATTATTTTGGACGTATCTGCAACTTGCACTTATCAAATTGGAGCTTATGGCAAAAGCCCATGAGTGCTGCCTAGCAGTAACTACATGTGGTGGTTTGGTACATGCCATTTGAAAGACAATTACTGGCTTGTTACTGGGCCTTAATTGAAGCTTCCCATATGGCTGAAGGTCATACAATTTTATTTTTAAAAAATTAGTTTCAAAGCGTACATGTGCAGGTCTGTTACATAGGTATATTGCATTATGGTGAGGTTTGGGCTTATATTGAGCCTGTCACCCAGGTGGTGGACATGGTACCCAGTGGATGGTTTTTCAACTCCTACTGCCTTCCTTCTTTGTCCCTTTAGGAGTCCCTGATGTCTGTCATTTCCATGTTTGTGCTCATGTGTATGCAGTGTTTAGCTCCCACTTATAAGTAAGACCATGTGGTATTCGGTTTTCTGTTTCTATGGTAGTTTGTTTAGAATAACCATCTCCAGCTGCATCCTTTGCTACAAAGGACATGATTTTGTTTCCTTTTATGGTTGTGTAGTATTCTGTGGTGGATGTGTACCACATTTTCTTTATCCATTCCACTTTCAATGGGCACCTTGTTGGTTCCATGTTTTTCCTATTGTGGATAGTGCTGTGATAAACATATGTATGCAGGTGTATTTTTAGTAAAGTGATTTATGTTTCTTTGGGTATATGCCCAGTAGTGGAATTACTGGGTTGAATTGTAAATCTATTTTTTGTTCTTTGAGAAATCTCCAAACTGCATTCTACAGGGGTTGAGCTAGCTTACATTCCCACTAACAGTGTACAAGCACTTCCCATTAAATGTTTTTGAAAGCTAAAATACTCATACTATCTTGGATAATGTTAGGGAAACCCTCTAATAAGAAGAGCAGTGCCAAAAAGAGACCCATAAGAAAATGAAAATGGTTTATATAGGAACATGGTATTGGGAGAATGCAAGGTATTATTAATAATGTGAATTTTAGAGGGACATAATTCAGTTAATCACACAACTGCTTAGAATGCTATAAATGGAAGACAGAATAGTAGATCTTGAACCAGTCTGGACTGCCAAGTTACATTTCTTCACACCAAGGAGCATACTTTGCAGTTCACAGCATCCAACACTGGACAAAGCAAAATATCACATCACATAGACATTCATGTTGCACATCATTCTTAGTGTAGCAGTATAAAAGAGAATCAGAATGTACAATTAAAATCTTTGCAGTCTAAAATGAGAGGAGATCAAGGTATGAAGGGTTGGCCTCATAAGTGTAGACAGAATCAACATGAGGAATACCAAGGAAAGGTCTTCACTCCACATATTCCCTTTTTTTTAAGACTCAGGAAAGAAGAATTGAGAAAGGATGCTGATATGACCATAAAATTATTTCTTATGACTCCAAATATTTCACATCATCTCAAGTTTCTTTTTACCTACCTGCCACACTAGTCTTGAGACCAGGGCTGCAATTGCAAATGCCTGAACCAAGAATGACTTATAAGCAAGAAACTTTAACTGTATCTTTAAACATTCAAGTCAGAATTTCTGAAAATTTGATGGGGAGGATTGTGCCTTCAATCCACCTGGCAAAATTGGGGTTGACAGTGAATGTAACTGTATTGCCTATAAGTTGAGATAGCCCACTAGTTTTGTACCTATGTCATTCTGTTTTATATGAATGGGAATGAATGGGGAAAGCACTTCTTTGGCTAGAATTGCTGCCAACAACATGGACCTGCACAGTGATTGAACATATTGTCCCCTTCAAAAGTGGAAAAGTTTAGGTTTAAATCAATAAAAAATAGAGAGAAGAAGAAAATAATACCTGAAGATGAAGGAATGAATAAGTGAGCTATGCAATGTGGAAAATTCAGTATTATGTTGATGCCTCAAGACAGGCTCTTAGCACAATATACAAGATGAGATGCTCAAAAGTCTGAACCTAGATGCTTCCTAAGATATTCTTGCTTTTGGAATCTGACAAGGCCAAAAGGAAGTCTGAAAACCTGAGTGGTATTGTCCGGGAGACATTTGGGTCATATGATATAATGATGAACTGGACTAATTGTTGATGACTGAATGAAGCTCTAGTAATGTGCCAGTATCTTTTGACTTTAGTTTTTAAGGTTACATTTATTGCATTATCTGGGAATGCATTTCTGAGAACTACTTCTCATTTGTCGCATGACTGCAGTGTAAAACTTTCATCATACCAATCGCTGTGTAAGTATAAATTTTGATGAGCAAATTCTTAGAAAATTCTCTGGTTAGAATGGAAAAATCTATATCTGCTCTGTACCCGACTGTACTGTGAACAAACACATAACACCTTGATTTTTGTAGATGAAAAGTTGTTAACACACATAAAATTGGAATGATGGGTTCCTGATGAGAATAAAGCAGTAGGCTTCACATGATGGGTATGAATTTCTAACATGAACCTCTTCACCATGAAATGAGGAAAGTTATGGGAGGCTAATAGTGTATGCAGACTAAATTACATCTAGGAGTGACTATCACTCTTCTAATCCTTATATGAAAGACTCAACATTTTTGCTTTCAGACATATATTCTAAGTGTATTAAGACATTAGTACACCATGCCAGCAACATTCATGATGAATTAATAAACACTTGTCTACAAGACAGAAAAGGGCTTGAGAAGAGGTAAGTGCTAGTCTAGTCATCAAGGGACAAGCCGAATTTGCTTTTAATGAGGAGTGGCATTCAGAGAAAAATATTTATTAACTAGAATAAGCTTATTAGAAGGAATTATTTTCTAGGAGGAGTTAAAGGTTTGGAATACTGATGAAAAGATGATAGGGTTTAGTAAAGTGGCTTATGCAGGCTCAACAGATAATGGTGTATAATGTCAGCACCCAGTGTTGAGAAAGGGATGGTACTCTGACCCAACAGTGCCTCTTGGCTATGTTAATAAGAAGGTAGAAGGCAAAGTAGTCCTGGGGCAATGGCTCCCCTTCCTGGATGCTAAGGCCCAAATAGTATATGAATCTTATACACCTCAATACTTATGGAAAACCTCTGAAGGCACTTGCAATTTACATTTATGCACTAGGATCAAACTCACTCCAGTAATACATCAGAATAAGACATATACTATAGTGCATTAGCAAAAATAGAAACAATTTTGAATAACACTAGTGTCCTTCTTATATTCCTTTCCTCTAGGAGGAAAGTGGGTCCCGTTGTATCATAGCATCAAATTAACACCAGTCTTGGTATAAGCCTATGAATTGAGACAAAGTGATTGACTTTATCCTTGAAACCCAGAAATAACTGAATTATGGGCTAATTGTAATAACAATTCCCTATAATAATATCTAATATATGAGCAAGGAATAATTCTGTTAGGAAGGAAAATATCTCTGTAATTTTTACTAATTTGTACTATATTAAAACTGAATTATGCTATAATCATATTGTGACATGATGCAATAGTGGCATTTTGGGTAAGATTCAATGTCCTTGTATACGTATGTCATAAGATAATACCAATATTGATGATCAAATATATTGAGAGATTAAATGAAAGTCTTCTCAGTATGTCATGCCAATGGAAAATGAATGAGCTGAAGAAGAATGGATTTAGCTAATCATCAGCTAATTTGTATTCTAAATAGCTCTGCACAAGTTTAGCATGAGGTGCAATAACAGTAGATCAAGAGAACAGTGAAAAATCAAATTAGAGAAATATAAAAATGTATATGATGGCTTTAAAGAATGGACTAGTTTTCTTATATCTATCACTTCTCCAAAATGACTCCTCCAAATATTAAGCATATTTATCCTGGTGCTGTTACTGCATTTGACATATAAATACTATCTCATACGTCCCCAAAACATGACTATTTTGCTGTAAGAGAGCTCACACCAAAAGATAGGGTGGGAGGGTATGTTGCAGGAAAGGGTTAACTTGACTGAAATGTTGACTCTGTACATTTCCAAGAAAGACCTGTCTTCAGAACTCACCCTTGCCTAACAAATGTGATTCATAATAAACACCTGTTTTTGTATACCTGTGGCCTTGGGCCACGTGTTACAATTTGATGAGATAGTTTATGATAAATGTGATTGATGGGGAATGCTTGTTTTTCTCTGAAGGGCTGGATCTTGAGTAGAGGAGATTCAATCATGAGTAGATGAGATTCAATCATGTTGATGCTACATGTTTATTTAAATGAAACCACAAAGAAATGTAGACACCAAGGATTGGTAGAGCTTCCCTGACTGGCAATACTTTGCATGTTCTGGAATTCATAATTGCAGAGAGAAACAAGCATGTCCTTGTAATATTACAGAGAAAGGACAACTGAAAGCTTGCACCTGTTATTTTGTCAACTTTGTTCATGAATTTTCCCCTTGGTTCATTTTAATCTGTATCCTTTAGATTTAGTAAGTTATAACTCTGAGTATAAATGCTTCTGAATCTTTGAGACCTTCTCACAGAGCCTGAAAGTGGTCTTAGCAATTCCTAATACAGATAGAAAGTTCCTCAACCTGATAATGGGGCATCTGTGAAAAACCCAGAGATAACATCACAATGGTGAAAGACTGAAAACTTTCCCCCTAAGATGAGGAATAAAAAGAGGATATACACTCTTTGTACCACTTGTCAATGTTGTATTGGGAGTTCTAGCCAGGACAATTAGACCAGAAAAAGAAATAAATGAATGCAGATTTAAGAGGAAGAAGTAAAACTATTTCTGTTTGAAAATGACATGATCCAATACGGAGAAAATCTTTAAGAATCCCCCTTTCGTTTACAAAGCCATTAGAGCTAATAAATGAGTTCAATAAAGTTGTAGAATACAATACCAATATACAAAAATTAGTTGTATTTGTACACAATAACAATGACCCAACTGAAAAGGAATTAAGACAAAATTTGATTTACAATAGCGTGAAAAAGAATAAAATCTTAGAAATAAGTTTATTCAATAAAGTGAAAGACTTGTATATTGCAAGTCTTTTTTGATAGAAAAACATAATACTGTGAAGATGGCAATACTCCCCAAATTAAAGTACAGAATCAATGTAATCCCTATCAAAATGCCAAAACAGTGACGTACTAGCATAAGGAGAGATATTTGGATCAATAAATAATAATTGAGAGTTCAGAAATTAATCAATATGTCTATGGTAAATCAATTTTTGCCAAACATGCCATGACCATTTGATGGGGTAAAAATAATATCTTAGAAAAATAGTACTGAGACAACTGAATATTCACATGAAAAAGAATGACATTTTTATGCTTTTTTGCATAAATGAACAGAATGATTCTAAAATACATATGGAATTGCAAAGGACTCCAAATAGTTAAAACAATTTTTTAAAAGAACAAAGTTGGAGGATTCATACTTCCTAATTTCAAAACTTACTAAAAGTTACAGTTATCAAAACAGTGAAGTACTAGCATAAGGAGAGATATTTGGATCAATGGATAATAATTGAGAGTCCAGAAATAAATCAATATGTCTATGGTAAATCAATTTTTGCCAAATATGCCATGACCATTTGATGGGGTAAAAATAATGTCTTACAAAAACTGAGACAACTGAATATTCACATGAAAAAGAATGAAGTTGGACTTCTATCTCATACCATAATAAAAAGTGTACTAAATATAGATCAAAGAACTAGATATAAGTTTCAAACTATAATACGTAGAAGAAAACAGGGATGAATCTTCATTACTTTGGAATACACAATATAATAATAAAAATAGAGCAACAAAAGAAAAATGTAAATGGACTTCATCAAAATTAAAAACTTTTGTATATTAAAGATATCAAAAATGTACAAAAACAATCTACAAAATATGATAGATTATTTGCAAATCATATATTTAATAAGGCTCTAACATGCTGAATTATTTAAACTTTTATAACACAAAGACAACCCAGTTAAAAAATAGGAAAAAAAACTTGAATAAACATCTCTCCAAAGAAGATACACAAATGGTCAATGAACACATGAAAATATATTCCATATCAAGAATCATTAGGAAAATACAAATAATAATAGAATACAATGTTACACATTAAAATAGTAATGATAATATTTACAGACAAAGATGTAAAGAAATTGGAACCTCTTTACATTGCTAGTAGGAATGTAAAATGATTCAGCTGTGGAAAACAGATTGGTGGTTCCTCAAAGTGTTAAACAAAATTACCACATGACCCAGCAATTCCATTCTTGGGATCCAAAGAATTAAAAAAAAGCACTAAAATATTGACACATCAGTGTTCATAGTTGTATTTTTCACAATAGTCCCAAAGCAGAAGCAACTCAAATGTCCATAAACAGATGAATGAATAAACAAAATGTAGTATATATAGATATAAAATATCATCCAGCCATAAAAAGTAAATAATATAAGCTACAACATGGGTGAACCTTTAAAATATTTTATTAAGTGAGAGAAATCAGACCAAAAAATCACATATTATATAGTTTCATTTACATAAAATGTCCAAAATAGAAAAATCCATAGAGACAGAAGGTAGATATGTCATTGCCAAGGCTTGTAGAGAGAGACATGAGAAGTGACTGGTCAGTGGGCAAAGAATTTTTGATTGTGGAGGAGGGATTGGAATGTACTAAAATAAGATAGTGGTGATGGTTTCACAGCACTTTGAATATAATAAAGACCACTAAACTGTTGTGATGGTTAATTTTAGGTGTCAACTTGACTGGATTAAGGAATACCTAGAGAGCTGGTAAGGCATTATTTTTAGGTGTGTCTGTGAGGGTGTTTTCAGAGTATATTGGTGTATGATCCTATGAACTGAACAGGGAGAATCTTTTCTTTAAGGTGGGCAGCACCATTCAATAGTCTGGGGGTCTGGGTACAAGGCAGGGGAAAGACAAATTCAGGAACACCCTTCTTTTGTCCTTGGACATTAGAACTCCAAATTCTCTGGCCTTCAGACTCCAGTGAATACCAAGTTTCTCAGACCTTCTGCCTTTGGCTGAGAGTTAGATCATCAGCTTTTCTGGTTCTGAGGCTTTTGGACTTGGACTAAACTGGTATCCCTGCTTCTCCAGAGTGCAGATGGCCTGTCGTGGGATTTATCTGTCTCCATAGTCACATGCAACAATTCTCTGAATAATTCACTCTCAACTATTCATCTTTCTATCTATGTCTCTATCTATACCTATCTGCCTATCTATCTATCTATCTATCTATCTATCTATCTATCTATCTATCTATCTAATTGGTTCTGTTTTTTTGAAAAATCCTGAATAGCACAATTGTATACTTTAAAATGGCAAAACAAATACATTTTATGCTATAGGAATTTTATCTCAATGACAAAAAAAAAAAGACAGAAAAGAAACAAACAAATCCTGGCCTCCTCTAAGGGAATGTTTTGACCAAGGAGAAATAAAAACCTGGGAGATAGCGGGGCTCGGTGGCTCAGCCTGTAATTCATGCCTTTGGAAGGCTGAGGCGAGTGGATTGCCTGAACCTGTGGGTTCGAGACCTGTCTGGGCAACTTGGCGAGACCTCATCTCTACAATAAATAAAAAATTATCCGGGTGTGGTAGTGCGCGCCTGTAGTTCCAGCTACTTGGAAGGCTGAGGTGGAAGCATCACCGGAGCCCAGCAGGTTGAGGCTGCGGTGGCCGGGAGCGGCCACTGCACTCCAGTCTGGGCAACAGAGTGAGACTCCAACTCAAAAAACAAACAAACAAAAAAACCTGGAAGATCCAACATGGCCACTGTGAAGCAGCAGATCGACACTGCTTTTGCTGAGCAAGACAGAGGGTAGGGACCAAACCGATGATAGACAAAGATAGCCCAAACACTTTTAGATGGGTGAAGCACACTACACTCAGCAAAAGTCTCTTTGTACATATAGAGATCAGAGAACAATGGCAGACATGAAAATCTGGGCACCATATCCTCACCAGGCACCAGGCTCACATAAGAATTGAAGCCCTATCCAGTGGATGGGAGTAGGTTAGTGTACCTCTGATGCTTTGGGTTCATTCACCCTTTCCCAGCCATGTGCAAGTCATCACTCCCACACAGAAGTCCTGGTCAGGGCACAGTGGTGAGCAACTAGACCTTAAACAGACAGGAGAAAAAGAAAAGTTGGGTCAGCAGCCATAAGCACAGCTCTAGCCAGCTCCCAGGCAGGGAAAGCCTACCTACAGAGTGAACCTCACAGGCACCCAACCCATCTTCCCAGACAGATCAGGAAGAATCATCTCTAAGTCCTATGTGCCTACAGGAAGATCCCCTCTCCTCTCCCCCATGGCAGGAAAATCACTCTTTTTCAAAAGCAGAGTGTGGACTGGAACAGGAAGGGAATGATACAAAAGACACCTGAAGGCTTTCTCACTAGGAAAGCTTCTGGGCTACAAACTGCAGATAGCAAATGGTAGGTGGGGAGGTGAGCATTTCCTCACATAGAGTGCTAACAGCAGGGGCTGCTACAGTTGAGAAACCTGCAGGGTGGAGCAAGAGCAGAAGTGAATGTTCTTCCCTCTCTCACTCGATGACTTATAATGAACCACAGAAATGGCCCTAGAACAGAGGGTCAGTGACTAGCTTCAGAGCAGCAAATTCAAAAGGAAAGAAAGCAGGAGTAGCTACTCTGATATCAGACAAAGCAGATTTCAAACCATCAAAAGTTAGAAAACACATGGAAGGACACTACATAATGGTAAAAGGTTCAATCCACCAGCAAGAAATATCCATCTTAATCATATATGCATCCAACACAGGAACACTAGGTTTGATAAAACAACTAGTAAGTAAACTAAGAGAGGACATTGCTGCTCACACAATCATAGTTGGAGACTTAACTATCCTACTAATCATTCTAGATAGATCATCGAGACAAAACAAAACAAAACAACAACAACAACAACAACAATAAACAAGGAGAGCTGGAACCTTAACTTGACACTTGATCAAATGGATTTAATACACATCTACAGAACACTCTACCCAACATTTACAGAGTATACATTCAACTCATCAACACATGGAACATACTCCAAAATTGATCACATTCTCAGACATAAATCAAGTGTGAATAAATTTCATAGACTGAAATAATACCATGCATTTTCTGAGATCACAGTAGAATAAGAATAAATATTACCACCAACAAGATCCCCCCAAAACACACTAAACATGCTACTGCAGGACTTCTGGGTCAACACGAAAATCAAGGCAGAAATAAAGATTCTTGGGAATTAAAACAAAGATACATCAGAATCTCTGGGATGCCAAGAAAACAGTGTTAAGAGAGAAATTCATAGCATTGCATGTGCACATCAAGAAAATAGAAAGATCATAAGTAAACAGCCTAATCTCACACCTAATGGAGTTGGTAAGTTAAGATCATCTAAATCTCAACTTCAGCAGAATAATCCAGACTACCAAGATAAAATTACAATTGCAGGATATAAAAGACAGTAATATCATAGAAGGGATTAACAAGACAAAAAAACTAGTTATTTGGAAGGATAAATAAGATTGACAAATCCCTGACCAAGTTTACTAAAAAGAAAAGAGTAAAAGTCCAAATAAACATGATTAGAAATGCAAAAGGTAAAGTCAAAATTGACCCTGAAGAAATTCCAAAGATTACCAGACATTACTATGAACATCTATATGCAAATAAACTAGAAAACCTAAAGAAAATGGAGGATTTTCTGACATCACACAGCCTCCCAGGTTGAAGCAAGAAGAAATTAAAATACTAAACAGATCATTAACAATTCAGGAAATTGACTCAGTCATAAGAAATCTCCCCACCAAAAGAAGTTCTGGACCAGATGGCTTCCCAAGTGAATTCTATAAGACATACAAGGTGGAGCTGATACCATTCTTATTGAAAGTATTCCAGGCAGTCGGAAATGATGGGATTCTTCCCAACTCATTTAATGAAGCCAACATCATACTGATACCCAAACCACGCAAAGATCCAACAAGGAGAGAATATTAGCCAATATCCTTGATGAACATATATGCAGAAATTCTCAAGATTCTAGCAAATTGGATCCAACAATACATCTCAAGAATCATCCACCATGACCAGGTGGGCTTAATTCCTGGTATACATAGCAACAACATTCACAAGATCATAAACATAATTCAGCATATTAACAGACGTAAAACCAAGAACCACATGATTAGACACAGAAAAAGCATTCAACAAAATCCAACATTCCTTTTTAATAAAAACCCATGAGCAACTAGGCATAGAAAGATCATTACTCAAAATAGGCAGAACCATCTATGATGGTTCAACATTTTGCTCAATGGACAGAAGTTGGAAGTATTCTCACTGAGAATGGGAACAAGACAAGGATGCCCACTCTGACTCTTCATATTCAGCATAGTGCTGGAAGTCCTAGCCGGGGCAATCAGGCAAGAGAAGGAAATCAGGGGTATCCAAATAGGACAAGAGCAAGTTAAGCTACCCCTCTTTGCAGACAATATGATTCTATACCTTGAAAACCCTAGGGAGTCTGTTAGAAGCCTCCTCACACTGATAAATGACTGGTAAAGTCTCAGGCTACAGAATCGATGTGCAAAAGACAGTTGAATTTCTATACACTAGCAACAAGCAGGTGGAGAGCCAAATAAAAAACCACAATCTCATTTACAATAGCCACACACACACACACACAAAAGATATACCTTGGCATACTCCTAACTAGAGAAGTAAAAGACAAAAACTATAAAATGCTGCTCAAAGAAATCAAGGATGACACAAACAAATGGAAAAACATTCCATGCTCATGAATTGTAAGAATCGCTATTTCAAGAATTCATCCTATCCAAGGCAATCTATAGATTCAATGCAATACTAATCAAATCACCAACATCATTTTTCACAGACCTGGAAATGGCAATACAAAAATTCATTTGAGCCGGGCTCGGTGGCTCAGCCTGTAATCCCGCACCTTTGGGAGGCTGAGGTGAGTGGATTGCCTGAGCCCATGGGTTCGAGACCCGCCCTGGGCAGCGAGACCTCATCTCTACAATAAATCAAAAAATCGCTGGGCGTGGTAGCTCATGTCTGTAATTCTGGCTACTCAGAAGGCTGAGGTGGAAGGATCACCGGAGCCCAGCAGGTCAA